>NC_051863.1:146000033-146157533 GCF_015732765.1 Culex quinquefasciatus | reverse complement strand
TTCCCAAGATGACGTCGCGCCAACGCCGCCATGCAGGCCGGTTTCAAATCCCAGATGATTACGGCTCGTTCCGCCGCCGTCGCCATGGTGTGAGCCCAACCAGCCAAGGTAGAACCGTACTACACCGTACAGTGAAGCTAGTAATTTATCATTTTATTTCGCAATATCGATCAGCGCCATCGGCTGAACCAAAGAAAGAGACAGAGAGAGAGAGAGCAGTCAGTCTGTGGCAAAACTCAGCCGAGATCGGCCACCAAAGAGACCAGAGAAGGAGCGAGAGACCAAGTTTTAATCCGGAGGTGGAAGTGGAGGAAGGCTTTCTCAGACGCGCGTCATTTTCAGAATCGAATGCACTGGGTACCGAAGCTGACGTTGTGCAAATCTGCAAAAGGGCGAGCATAGTAGACCGTCAGCTGGAAAAATTGTATCTTTTTTTTATTTTCAAAATCCAAACCAAATAACTAGTGAACTTTTGTATAAAAGAAGTTTGAATACAAATTAAAAAAATGCCTTGATACATTTTTATTTTTTATGAAAACGTCAATCATATAAAAAAATCTTGCGGCATAAAATTAGAACATATTCTGTTTGGATGTTTCATGATAAACTTTTTTTATATATTTCAAAGGCAAATACAAATTGAATTCTATAAGTAGCTGTTAGCTGGGGGTAGTCTTCACATTTAAATGAAAAAAGTGTTTTAAAATACATTTTAAACTAGTTCAGTTGTTTTGCAATCTCTAGTTTTCAAAAAATCTAAGATCTGACAAAAATAAAAATTGTATCGAAAAAACAGATTTTGCATCGAAAATTTTCAAAAAAAAAAAATTAGATTTTTTAAGAAACCCAAACATGCTAAAAATGATTTTAAACGCAGAAGAATGTATTTTGATTTGATTTCAGCTGGTTGCACTTGAATTTTCATTGAAATTTTGAAGTTTATTGTAAAAATATTTGTTTTGCCCCCTGATTTTTCGGGCCCGGCCAGTTCTGAAGGGGGGGGGGGGGGGGGGGGGGTGACAAAAACTTTTAAAAATATTTGTACCAGCCTAAGTAACATTTGATAAAAAATCCTCATTCAGTAAGAAATTTGATCTACTAAAAATGCCAACAAATATAAAGGTATTTAACCCATTTTTTATTTGAGTTTTCATTGCATACCGTCATCAGGAGTAATATTATTCTGGGGGGGTGAAATCGGGCCATACAAAAGGCCGAAATTTGTATGATCCAATTTCATCCCCAAAACTCAATGTCACCCCTGATGACGATAAACTTTGTGTTTTTATTAACTTTAATATATTTTTTTCCAAAATTGTTTTTTTTTCTTAATTTTTTTGTTTGGGAAAAATATTTTCAAGTATTCGTCATTACAGGGTTTGTTTTCCGGTACTACTTGAGACCGCTTGCGCTCGTGGTATCCCCAGAAGTACATGTACTTAGGTTGAGAAACGCTTCCAAAGGGTTTAATTTAAGAAATATATTCTCGATTCTGCATTTTATTAAAATATAAATTTCAACATTCATAATTCAGAAAGATCTGCTAATTTTTTACATTTTGCAGATTTCTTTTGCTGATTGTAACTTATATAGTTTAAATTTCAACTTTAAAAAACTTGACAAGTTTTGATCCAATTGTTCAATAAAACAATAAAAGTGCGGGAGATATTTGATAAATAAATTAAATAACTGAAAAGTCAGTAAAACAAGGTTGCTAATCGATAAAATAATCGTTGATAATATTTCCTCTAACCATAACAATAATATACCGTTAATTTGAGTATTTTTGAAAATTACAGTATTTTATGAAAATTTGAGTGTTTCAGCAAAAACAATCTAATATACTGCGAATGCATATTAAATTTTGCTTCCTTTAATACCCATATAGAAATTTGAGTATTTTCGAAAAATAAAGAATTTTGTGATATTTTATTTTATTTTCTGATACAGTCAAAAAGTATCCATCATTTCGGTTCGTTTGATACCCAAATTGCAAATTCAGAAAATTTGAGTATTTTTGATAAAATGTGGTATTATGTTTTTTTTTTTGTTGTATTTAAAAAAAACTCTAATATAATAAAAAAAGCAAACAAATTTTGTGAAAATTTTAGTATTTTTCAAAAATAACTTTGATGAAGTGAAAAAGCATACAAAATTTCGCTTCGATTGATACCCATACTGCAAATTTTGAAAATTTGAGTATTTTCGAAAAAATACGGTATGTAGTGAAAATTTAAGTATTTAAAAAAACTCTAATGAAGTGAAAAAGCAACATTTCAGTTCGTTTGATTTATGATAAATTATAACCATTTGAGTACTTTAGAAAAATGCGATATTTTGTGAACAATTTAGAGTATTTATTTTTTGAAACATTCTACATTTACAAAAACAAAATATTCTTGAAAATTTAACGTGATAATGAACGATAACTCATTTCTAAAGATATTGAAAATGAGTTATCCATTATCGGCGATAGAATTATCGAAATAACGATAACGATAACAATAGATTATCCTTATCGTCCCGACGATGACGATAGAATTGTCGTTATCGTTATCGAGCTTCGGTAATTTTATCGTTAGCAACCATTCTTTAAAAAAAATAGAATCAAGTCGAATGTTTATAATTAAAATTAAAGAACCTTAAAAAACGGCGATTTTTTTTTTGTTTTGAATGCTGAAGGTATTATTACGGAATTCTCCTGTTTCATCACAGATTTAAACAAAAATCTTTTGTTTTAACGTTGAATGAACTTTTACCCAAATCACTAACATGTCGTCCTGTCCTGTCGAATCATAATTGCGGGACACTACAGTTCTAGAAAATATTGCTGAACCAGCTAAATTTAGGCTTTACAAAATTAACTGTTATAGTATTCTCATGCAGTCATCTTGGCTGTCATCTTGAATTACACCCAATCAAATCATTTAGGAGTATTTTTTGAGTTATCATTTGGGGTAAAACAAGTGATAATAAATAAAAAAAAGTGAATTTTTTGCAAATTATTCTGAAAATTTAATATGGAATGTTTATCAAACAAATAACTCGTTATTTTTGCAAAACACATTCAAAAGAGTTTGCCTTATAGAGTGCCTAAAAGAGAGAGAGGAATGTTGATTTTGAATCTCTTTTCATTTATTTCTCTTCAAAAATCCATTTTTTGTTGTAAATTTTCATTTAAATAAGTTTATTCTTTGTGCTTGTTTTCAACCAAAAATCACTCTTATTCACAGTAATTTTGTATAGTGCAAAGAACTCGTACGGTTTGCGAAATTTCCCGAAAATTTATCACGACTTAGTTATCAGTTCGCCGTCGTCGTCTTTGCTCAGAACGAAAACGCCTGGTTCGCTGTCTATGAGACCGCCGTGTACGAAAATGTGTGTTTGCATCGAACGCGTGTGGCCATCGGCACTATTGCGTTACAGACACACAGCGATGCCAACAAAACACATCCGAGGGAATCCTTCGGTCGGAAAACTGATGGAGCGCCGCAGCGCGCGTTCTTAGCCAAAGACACCCGACGGCGGTCAGCGTTTTCTCATTAGAAGAGGATCGTCTCCCGCGCCTCGTTGAAGTCGTCGTCGTCGTCGTCGAGAGAGTGGTCTGACTTTGAACAGGCCCGAGGCTCTCTCTCTCTCTCTCTCTCTCTCTCTCTCTCTCTCTCTCTCTCTCTCTCTCTCTCTCTCTCTCTCTCTCTGGTTCGTCCATGAGCCGTGTTTCGTTTGAACCATCGCCGCCACGGCCGTGTGAGAGCCTTCGACAGGCTCATATTTCACCACGATGACTGCCACGCGATTGAACTGATTGGTGAGGAGTGGGTGGGAGGAGGATGATAAGTAGGACACACGTGAATCACTTTGGAACGGCATTGTGTCCCCGGCAGGGCATGCACGTCAACGCTGTATCAGTTGGAGTGAGAGCCCGGGAGAAGTCTTAGTTAGGCTTGAATGTTGTAATAAGACATTACAAAGTTAATCATTATTATCTGACTTTTTTGTAAGCTATCAGAGGCAATAAGTACTTGAAATGATTCATCATTTTGAACCCAGCAAAAAAGGCAAGCAAAAAAGGCCCAATTCCAGGGAACCCGAATCGCCTGGGAGCTCTCACCGTTCGTAAAATTACCCATGCTCCACAGAGTGGTCGTCGTCGTTCCAATTTGATTGAAAGGCCGAAGGAAATTTGAAGACTCTTTTGTTCGCCCAATTCAGCTGCAGCAGCAGCCCCCAAAATCCCGAGGTCGGATTTCAGTGCCCTAACCCGTCGCCACAAAAGGTTGCTCTACGGGGCCATGCCAAAGAGGATTTTCTACTAACGATGGATCTTGTTCTAGAACCGAACCAAAAACCCGTACCGACGGCAGCAATCAGTGGCCCGGGGTCACAAAAATGATAAAACATGTAAAGTTTGTAAAATTCAGCAGCGTTCGGCAAAGTAGGAATGCCGGGCCGACTTTTCAAAAGGGCAGAGCGCTCGTACGAGAAGACGCCTGGCACTCTTGAAACAACAACAGCAACCGCTTACATGTGCCAGGGCTGGTTGTAATCAAGTCCAGCAAAAGGATATTCCGGTTGGTGTGTTTCCTGTCTTTTCTTTGAAAACCCGTCTGACCAGATGACCAGGTGATTCTGGGCCAACTTTGCGGGAAGAGTGTGTGGGGCGGGAAATCAACAGTCTCCAGTGTGTAGAGCCGGAGAGTCCTTTTGTTCTATTGGTTTTACAGGACCGCACTACTGGCTGCTGCTACTGCTGGGGAAACTATGGTTGGGTATTGGATGTTTGCTCAAACGGACAAGACGCTGCCAAGGAGCTGTGGAAGAATTGGGGAGCAGTTCTCTGGCAGAAAGGTCCTAAAAAATAATCCAGGCAAAAGTTTTAATGTTAGTTTGTAGAACTTATCATAATTTTATTTCCATTTAATTATTTTAAAATTCAGTTTAAAAGCGAAACAAAATTTAACAAAATCAGAAAAAAAAACTTTCGTTTTTTAAATAAATACTTTTTTTGCAAATTGAAAATAAAGTCTTGGTCCAAATTCAGTTCAATTTGCCTTTTCTCATTATTTTAACAAATTGTTTTGCTAATCATGATTGCTAACTTTCCGTTAAGCTGTTTGTTGCTGGATATAGTTTAAAAACGCTCTCAAGAAGCTGCAAGTAAACTTTTTATTGAGATTTTTTTTTCAAAAAATAAATGAGTGTCTTGAAATACATTAGATTTTTAAAATCGTGAAGCTTTACATCATTTTGTTAGAAAGTTTAACTTAATCAATACTGTTTCATGTTTGAATTTTGGATTTTGATATTTTTTAGGGCAAAACCTCTGGCAGTAGAGTCTGGAGAGCTTTTTCTAAATTCAGCAAATTTGATACTGACACCGACCCGGGTCCTTGGATGGAAGTACTCAAATCCTTCGACTCCAACTTCACAGCCCTGGTATTTTTCCATTCTTTTCTTACATTAATACCAAATATTACCTATTACGGAAAGTTTTTTTTTTTTTTTTGCCAAAACAATATTTATTCTGATCAAAATTTTCCCAAATTCGTTTTTTTTTGTCTAACTGCGGACACAAATAGCCACAGCTGATGATTGTAAGACAGTTTTTCTTAACCGTTAAGGCATTTTCCACTGGTAATTTCTTTGATACAAAGGAATGGGCGGATTTGGTCCAAGAGTGTACTCGCTGAAGCTATGCGGGTATGATCCGCGGTCAAAAACCTCCGACCTCTTGCTTGTTACGACGGTAGACTCACCGGTCTCAACTCCAAGGGGTTCTCGGATGACTTAGAACATCCCAATAAGTTGTTACAACATTGCACGGTAGCCTTCCATACTCACTGAAGCAGTCTGGGTAGGATTCGGTTTCAAAATCTTAATGTCTCGACTTGTTTCTATGGCACGGCTCTTGCACAAGCGGTTCAAACGGATAGAAACAAGAGAAGTCATGTTTCATTCATACTTAAACATATCAGAACTCATAGTTTTTGCTGATACACCATATTCTTTTTTTAAGTCACCTTTTTTTAAACGATTCTCGATTTACGCAATTTTTTTTTAAGTCATGACTTAAAATGAGAATGTCCATGACTTAAATTGAGAAAATGACTTAAATTAAGAATCTTTGGGACTTCGTAATTTGTCGGAGAATTTTCAAAATGAATCAATTGTATTTTGTTCAGTTATGTTATTAAAACATTTTAGTATGGTTTTGGAACACCTGGGATGTTCTAGTCCATCCGAAACGTCCGGAAGTTTTGTGCAGCAGGCTAACCGAAGAAACAAGTCGAAGCTTCAAAATTTTGACAACGGATCCTACCCAGATAGCTTCAGTGAGTGCGGTAGGCTACAGTGCATTGTTGTAACAACTTATGGGGATGATCTGGGTCATCCAAGGACTCTTTGGAGTTATGTTCTGTGGTTCCACCGCCGTAACAAGCCAGAGGTCGACGGATTTTGACCCCGGAACATACCTGCATAACTTCAGTGAGTATGGAAGACTATTTTGATGATGCGTTGTGATGTCCTGGGTCATCCAAGGACTCCCTGGAGTTAAGATCTAAGGATCTACCGCCGTAACGAGCAAGAGGTCGACGGATTTTGACCCCGGGGCATACCCGCATACCTTCAGTGAGTATGGTAGATTACTTTGCTGATGTGTTGGGCTGTCTTGGATCATCCAAGGACTCCATGGAGTTAAGATCTGATGGTCTGTCTTATCTCCAGGGAGTCCTTGGATGACCCAGAACATCTCAACACAACTGCAAAGTAGTCTATCATACTCACTGAAGCTATGCTGGCAAGTCCCAGGGTCAAAATCCGTCTTGCTCGTTACGGCGGTAGCTCACAGATCTTAACTCCAGGGAGTCCTTGGATGACCCAAGACAGCTCAACACATCAGCAAAAAAGTCTAGCATGCTCACTGAAGCTATGCGGGTATGTCCCGAGGTCAAAATCCGTCGACCTCTGGCTTGTTACGGCGGTAGACCCTCAGATATTGACTCCAGGGAGTCCTTGGATGACCCAGGACATCCTAAAAGATCATCAAAGTAGTCTACCATACTCACTGAAGCTATGCGGGTATGTCCTGAGGTCAAAATCCGTCGACCTCTGGCTTGTTACGGTGGTAGACCCACAGATCTTAACTCCAGGGAGTCCTTGGATATCCCAGAACATCCCAACACATCAGCAAAGTAGTCTACCATACTTACTGAAGCTATGCGGGTATGTTCCGGGGTCAAAATCCGTCGACCTCTTGCTTGTTACGGCGGTACACCCACCGGTCTTGACTCCAGGGAGTCCTTGGATGACCCACATCATCCCAATAAGTTGTTACAACAATGCACTGTAGCCTACCGCACTCACTGAAGCTGTCTGGGTAGGATCCGTTGTCAAAATTTTGAAGCTTCGACTTGTTTCTTTGGTTAGCCTGTTGCACAAAACTTCCGGAATTTTTGGATGGACTAGAACATCCCAGGTGTTCCAAAACCATGCTAAAATGTTTAAATAACATTACTAAACAAAATACAATTGATACATTTTGGAAATTTTCCAACAAATTACGAAATCACAAAGATTCTTAATTTAAGTCATATTCTCAATTAAAGTCATGGACATTCTTTTTTAAACGATTCTCGATTTAAACACCCCCATTTCGTTGTGTAAATCAAGAATATGGTGTACGCGTCGAATGAAGTCAAGATGATCGAAATCCATAATAAAATAGAGATTTTATGAATGATTTTAGAAAAAAACGCAAAAATATGATTTTATGTACATTTTAACCAAAAATGCTCAAACTTCAACAGCTTGTAACTTTTGAACCCCGTGGTTTAAAGAGTTGGTCCGCAAGACTTTTTTCATGTCTCGGTGAGATCTTTTGAAAAAAGTTGGTCTCGTTCGTGTACACCCTTGTACCAGCTCCTATACAAATTTACCCATTCTCCTTTAAAAAATCTAATTAATGGTAACTTAAGTCGAATTGTTGCAGAAATATTCGGATGGATATTTAAATGAATGATTCCATTAAGATAAAAAAAGATTTTTGTTTATAAAATTTTGAGTTTTTTTTTTCGCTTTACTAGCTTTTAGATTGTATTTTTCCAGAACCTTTTAAATTCATGTAGTTGAGAGTTTTTCGCATCTTTTTGAGCTTTAATAATACATCAAAAATAGTTTACTTTTTAAATTTGTTTTTTAATATCAAATAGTAAAAAAGTTCATTGAATTTTTTTTTCAATAGTAAAACAATTCACGATTTTTGCATAAGCTTCGTAGAATATCAGTTAGAAAAATATTATTGACCTTATACTTTTCTTGTGGCTTTGCATTGAATACAAGCAGTTAAAGAAAAATAGTAAAAATATTCTTCTAATATTTGTAAATTGTTGCAGGTATAGAAAAAAAAATGTGTAACATGTAATCTATCTACAAACAGACATACACAGCAAAAAATCATGATAATACTACATCTGGGAATGAGTACATCTTTCTATTAGAAAAAAAAGTGTAGTTTTACCTCTGAAAATGTGAAAATTGAAAACTTTTCTGGTTTAATGTCACTTTATCCGTCTAAATTGAGGTATAATTACATCATAAAACAGGTAATTTTCAACCTTCCAAAATTACTCCTTCCAAAATTACATATATTTTTTACATTGTGATTATAACAATTTGTGCATTAATACCAATTAGTTGAGTGGAGAAAATGAAGTCCTTGGTAATAGTTAGGGGAGATTGATCGAAATAGGTAGAGAACTCCTACTGTAGGAGGTAAAAAAATGGTTTCGAAAATCACAACACAAAAATATTATAATTTTTTGAAAAAATGCAACGTTTTTCATATGCATTGTAATTCTATGTTTTCCGTTGTAAAAATTTTAATTTAATTAAACGTGCTTGGTCGAAAATTTCCACTGCATTTGAGAAATTGACTATGACCGTAAAATACACAGTAAAAAATTGTGTAAATTTTTAAGGTGTTATTTTGGAAGGGTGAATATTACTTCTTGAATGATGTAATTTTACCTCAATTAAGACTGAAAAAGTGACATTACACCAGAAATCACATTATAAATTTTTGCAGGTAAAATTACCCCTTCCCAGGTGTAATATTACCATAACTTTTTTCAGTGTACTGTCAAATTTATAAAAATGTGTCAATCAAATAACATCAAACTTGACAAAAAGTGTGTATCTATTTGAATGATTTTTCGAAAACATTTTCCAATGCATCTAAAGTAAAATTTTCGAGCTTGGAATCAATCCTTGTTTTTTATCAAATATCTTTGAATTTTAATAGGCATACAAGAACGTTATATTTGAGTTATAAAGAATCTCGAGATTCTGAAATTAATGCAAATTTTCTCTGAAATTCCCGAAACATAGGAAATAAAATAAAAACTTTCAGCAAGCATTGCTTCAAAATAAATTTAATAGAAAAAATTAAATTAAAATGTTTGTGGTCTTCAAGCAGCTTTAAGGATTGATATCATAATTTTTAACATATATTTTTGAGAGAAATACAGCATATGTACTCCATTTATGAAGATAATAACCACTTATGTAGTAGGAGAATTCAAATGAATTATGGAAAATTACTACTTCAAAAATTACTTTTTATGGAATTTCTGTTGATAACATTGTTTGGAAACAAGCACAAATAAATCATCATCGTAAGTCAAAATATGTATATTTCTATGGCTAAAATAAGTATTGTAATATTCAAAGCTTTATTTTCAATTTTATTTATCATTTCAAATGGAATATTCTGTTAACAGGTGCATCGTGAAACACTTGTCTCAAACATTATAACAAAAAATACCTAGTGGTTGCAAATATTTTTTTGAAATTTATGTCATACTACTCTGGCCAAGATCAAGGGGAGGGGGGGGGGGGGAGAAATAAAGAATACAAAAAATAAAATTAAAAGCCATGGTGTAATCATTTGAATGAAAGAAGCGTTTTAATATCCAGTTTACACCTGGCCAGTGTTGTTCAACGGAATTTGGCAAAAAAAAATATATGTTTGATCGATCCCATGCATGCTAAATATGTTTTTAACGTAGGAAAATACATTTCAAATTGATTTCAATTGACTAGACTTTTATTTCCACTAAAATTTTGACGTTTTTTGAAAAAATATGTTTTTGCCACCTGATTTTTCGGACTGATTTTGAAGGGGGAGGCGACCTAAACTTTGAAAAATATTTGCAACGGCCTTATTGTTAGTAAAAATATTCATTATACATTTATTATTAAAGTGTTTTCTAGTGCTATCTTCATTCTATGTCACCAATTTTTAAAGGAAAACATTTTTTTTTAATTTTTGAAATCTCTTCAAAAATTCCGGGATTTGATAGAGAAATAATTTTCTATATATTTTAAGTAGGTCAATGTCGAAAATATATCAGAAAATTCTTAAGCCATGATTAAAGTTTTGTTAATGAGTTGATTTTTATACAAAAAAGAATAATTTAAGAAACTTACTGAAATTGTAAAGAGTCACTCAAGAAAAAGATGTGGGCAAACAAAGTGAAGGTTTATTTTAATTTTCTCCTACTACATACCAAATCAAGCATGGGGGCCCCTTTGATGAAGGATTCTCAACTGACCACACACGAAGACGGGTTGGATCCCCAAAAAATACCTTGGCAATAATAGACATGGTTCGTTGTGTTTTTGTTACAACAAAAAACAATATTTATTAGAGAATTTCCCATTTCTACATCTCTTTTCGAAGCGTGCTGCTTTCAATGAAGCATGAGAACAGCATCTTCCGTTAGGGATCTTTTCTTCTCCTCCCAGCCTCCCACACATGCTTTTAAAATATCACAGCATCGGTGAAGAGTCTTGTCAGGTTGTGTAAATTTCGAACGCTGGAATTAAGACAAAGGTTTCCAATCTACCTTGACGAACCGACGAAACTGGATAAACTTTACTTATCAAAATATTATTTTGACATGTGCTGCCGAGAGAGTTGTTCTTTTCTGCATACGTTGTTTTTATAAAAAACAACCTGGCACATTTCGACATTTCTGACATTTTTGGGCAAAAATGTTTATTCTGCTTGATTGGCTGGTCTCAAACGGTGAAAAGCTAGTCAGGATTGGTCTATAGGTTTAGATGAAAATGTTATGCAGTTTAACAAAAAAAAATCAATCAATCATTGTTGATAACATCTCAACGGAGATATTACTTGACAATTCGTTCTCTAAAAATGAGAAGTAAAGTGAGCCTTGGGTACATGCCGACCTTCCAACATTATTTTTCCATTTGACCCCTTTGCACGTGGGTTGCATCCATGTCAATTATACCTGCTTATCAAACACAGTTGGAAACCAAAAAAAACGACAGCGCGTTTGTTTATTTTAAATTTACCGCGCCATGAAACCCATTTTCTACTCCCGAAAGTTCCCCCTCCCTGAGGCCAGCTATGACCATCACAGCCACCACAGCAGCTAGTTTCACCCGAAGCAGCGCGCATATAAAATAAAACATCGCACAAAAATTAACCTCAAATAAAACTCCCACGAGAATTAAAAGCAAACACATTATTTCCATTTTGGAATTCCGAGCGCGCCGTGCTAGCTCCAGGAGGAAGGCCCCGTGTCAGTCACAGAGTCACACAGAGCCTCGGAAAGCTGTGCGGGAAAGTAGCCGGAGTTGGAGTCGGAAAAGTCCCACGGCGCAGCGTGGCCGGCTCTCAACCCTCCCACCCCAAAAAAAAGAAGCTCTTTCGCTCGCAACCAAACAGCAATTACCCGCGCCGTTGCCGGCGCGTTTCTTGCGTTCTTGATTCATGAAATTTTTCACCATTTTTGGTGGCTGTTGTAAAGTAGCCTTTCCATTGGTATTTGCTTGACCGAACTTGGTTAAAGCAAATTTGGGCCACCTGGAAGTGGGTGGCTGCGAAGAAAACTGTTGTTTAATCAGGGCGGTCATCTTTCTGGTGCGAAATGTATTGCGATAAAGGTTGACAGCACTTTAGGAAATGGTAGCCGCGAGGATTGCTTCGGGGCGCTCTGAATAATACAAGAGGGTGAGTTTAAAGGAAACTTCTTCGTGGAAATCGTGGTGTGCTCACCGAGAAAAGGGTTACAATCCTACATGAGAAATTCGCTTTTCGGAGAAAACCAGTGAACCTACCTTAAGGACAAATCTTTAAATTTTGTTACTTTTTTGTTCCATGCAGTAACTTCTTGATTGCTAATTACGAATCTGGCTAGAAAAGATTAACTGAGAAATTTTCTAACATTTTGAACGGCGTTTTTTGTAACGTTGTGTATGCCTTTCTATGAACAAAGAAGACATTTTGCAACATTTGTTTGTCCGTACAAGTCTCCATACAATTGTGGCAGCTCAAAATGTTCAAAAATATGTTTCTTGAGATCGAATTTTCTGAGAAAATTCTGACTGAATTCCCGGGACAAAATTCCCGGGATTTTTCTAAAATCGTAAATTACCGAATCCCGGGATTTGGAAATAGAATTTCCAGATTTGGTTGAGAGAATAGACAAACAATTTTGAATTTTAAAGCAAACTTTTTTTTTATTCGGCATACAGTCATCCCACATATTCAGAACACCCACAAATTCGGAACACTTATGTAGTAATTTGTCAATAGGATGCAAAATGCAACTTTTCTGTCGACCTTACTATTTTTAGAACCTTTATTTGGACATTCTCTTGCTATTTCACTAGTAAAAGTAGTACTTTTTAAACAAAAACCTGCCTTTCAAGACTATTTTAACCAGAGCAGCAAAACACTGCACCCAAATTGCCTATTCCATGATAGTGAGATGTTATTGTGTCTCTCACAGTTGTGGAACACCTGAATTTAACTGATATTTTTACAAAAAAAAGTTATCGGACCATGCATGAAACATTACTAAGCATGATTTTCATTGGTTTCAGAGTGTGAAATCATTATTTTGTAAAAAATAAGTACTCCTGGAGAGAAAAAAAAAGTTTGTTTACATCATAAGAAATAAGTGTTCCGAATTTGTGGATTTCAAGGGTAAATGTTTTTCTTCAAAAACTTTATATAAAACGTAAAAATATACAGCCGGTCTATACATCAATCGAAAGATCGCAAGAAAAGCTTTCACATGAAGGTAAAAGCAAATCATTATGTTCAATTATCGATTTTCCATGATTTGTTGGACATTGGCCGATCTGTAAACTGTTCCGAATATGAGGGATGGCAGGGAAATTTAAAAAAAAAATACAGATCCGCAAATTGCCTATCGCTTTAAATGTTTCCGGGATATTAAATTAACGTATATTTATGATTCTAAATTTGAAAAAATATAATACTAAATAATTTTTCATCAAACTCCGGCATCTGGGGCAAATCGGAAAATTTATCGAATTAAGACAGTTTTTGTTGCCATTTTTTGCATAATGTTATGGTTAACTTTAGTTAAAACAGGAACAGAACACAAAAAATTCTAAACCTGATTAAAATTTTACATTGACTGATATCATTTTATTTGCGACAAGCTTTTTGTTTTTTTTACATTTTCAAAAAAAAATCAAGCTATTCAAATCACGGCATGTATAAAAAAAAGAATTATAAAATATATATTTATAAAAGATTTGTTGATTTTTAACCACACAGAACAAGAAAAATCAATTTTTAATTTCTTTTAAGCTATCTAAAAACTGCTGTCCTTGTTTAGCGAACAGTCTCTTACTTTTCTTCCATAGACACCAAGTTGGAGCGAAAGCATTTTGAGTGGTTTTTTTAAAGAAACCTTTTTTCGGCTTTTTTTTATTTTTATTTTTTCCCAGAAAAATAAGTCACATGTTTTATGTCCCCTTTTTTAATCATGAAACAAAGTTCTGCTTCCGTGTTTTTGAGTTCAGTGTTGTTAATACCTGCAAAATAGTTTTTTTTTTCTATTTTATTTGGGTCATAGGGACGTGGCGTTACATCGTGCTGCCATCTGTTTTTTTTTAGTGCAAGAGTGGAAAATTGCTGAGTCATCGTCTAAAAATAGACGGCGTCCTATCTCACCCAGCAAAATGAAGTCGATAAAGTAGTCGGTTTCGATGGAGAAAAAGTGGAAAACGTGGTCTAAAAATAGCGACGCCATCCCCCTATAAGATTGGTTCCTGTCGCGTCAGGGCGGTTCAAAGATGACAATTTTGAGTATTTTTTTTTTAATAATCATTTTCAAACGCCGTATCAACTGAACTCATAACTATAAGTTGGTTTAAATAATGTCAAGTAATGGTTTTTCGAAGTATGTGTTATATTTCATCGAAAATGAAAGTTTATGCTTTTGAAAATATTTTTATTCGCTCGATTTCCGTTAAAACACACTTTTGATCGATTCGATTTTTTGAACATCTCCTTCGAAAGGTATGATTTTTTCTATTTAAACATAATTACAAAAAAATTAAAACTTAAAAAGTTCCTTAAATTAAAATACCATTTTGAATTATTAAACTGAGAGCACAGGAGTTGTTCATTTGAGAAGGACAAACGATCCAGCAAGTTTTATCAAGATCAGAAATAGTCCGGTTAAAAATCGTATTTTTGGTCGAATTCGCTTGGAAACCGTCTTTGTTCAATTTAACTGCTCACACAATAAAATATTTTTTTTTAATCTATAGCTTTATAGCTTAAGTTGGTCCAAATTTATTTGAAAGTGTGGCGAGTTTATCGAAAAATCATAATTATTCAAAATAATTTTCTAATTTATTTTTTCAATATTTTTGTATTGGTTTTAGGTGACATATAATCACAACTGAGCTTAAAATTATTCGAGGTTATTCGCAGATTAATCAACTGTTCTGCTCCATTTATCGATATATTTTCCAAATTTTTACACCCCGAAAGAACCATCTATAAACCACGTGGACATTTTTTTTTAATTTCTGATCGAAATGTACTTAATTATCTATGATACTTCATAGACCAGGGGTGCTCAAAGTTTTCGGATGCCGGGCCAAATTTCAAACTCAAACGAGCTTGCGGGCCAAATAAAAAAAATACGTTATTTTCATTAAAAAGACTAAAAGAATATTTCTATTACTTGAAGTTTTTAGAAATTTCTGTTATTTTTTGAACATTTTCGATACCGTAAACCGGGGTGACTTTGATAGGATTTCAATTTGTTTTTAGAATATTTTCCAACAGGTAAGGTTTTTCTCAAGATTATTATTTTTAAAACATGTACTGGGGTAGGCCACACAAAGTCCATGCACTATTTTGGAAAAAAAAGTTTTTTCAATAGTGTTTAGAAAAATAGTTAAGTTAAAAATTCTTGGGGTGACTTTGATAGTCATAAATTTTCTTGTTAAAATCATATTTAAGATGTTCAAACTTTATTAGTACGTTAAATGTACCATCACTAAAGTAGCTGATATAATTTGTAAGAAAAAAATCAATGTTTATATTATGTTAACTAAGTGTATAAGCTTTTTAACAAAATACATATAAATTTTAGGTAAAATTGTTAAAAAGTCGGAATTTTGCCTGAAATTTGTTAAAAATAGTTTTGTTTATGGGTAATTCGCCAACTCACACGGCAGTTGCCCCGACCCCTCTTCGATTTGCGTGAAACTTTGTCCTAAGGGGTAACTTTTGTTCCTGATCACGAATCCGAGGTCCGTTTTTTGATATCTCGTGACGGAGGGGCGGTACGACCCCTTCCATTTTTGAACATGTGAAAAAAGAGGTGTTTTTCAATAATTTGCAGCCTGAAACGGTGATGAGATAGAAATTTGGTGTCAAAGGGACTTTTGTGTAAAATTAGACGCCCGATTTGATGGCGTACTCAGAATTCCGAATAAACGTATTTTTCATCGAAAAAAAACACTAAAAAAGTTTTAAAAATTCTCCCATTTTCCGTTACTCGACTGTAAAAAATTTTGGAACATGTCATTTTCTGGGAAATTTAATGTACTTTTCGAATCTACATTGTCCCAGAAGGGTCATTTTTTCATTTAGACAAAAAAAAAATCATTTTAAAATTTCGTGTTTTTTCTAACTTTGCAGGGTTATTTTTTAGAGTGTAACAATGTTCTACAAAGTTGTAGAGCAGACAATTACAAAAATTTTGATATATAGACATAAGGGGTTTGCTTATAAACATCATGAGTTATCGCGATTTTACGAAAAAAGTTTTGAAAAAGTTGGTCGTCATCGATCATGGCCATTCATGGTCACCCGCAAACGCAAAAAGTAACTTTTTCAAAACTTTTTTTCGTAAAATTGCGATTACTCGTGATGTTTATAAGCAAACCCCTAATGTCTGTATATCAAAATTTTTGTAATTGTCTGCTCTACAACTTTGTAGAACATTGTTACACTCTAAAAAATAATCCTGAAAAGTTAGAAAAAACACGAAATTTTAAAATGAAAAATTTTGTTCTAAATGAAAAAATTACCCTTCTGGACAATGTAGATTCGAAAAGTACATTAAATTTCCCATAAAATGACATGTTCCAAAACTTTTTACAGTCGAGTAACGGATAATGGGAGAATTTTTTAAACTTTTTGAGTGTTTTTTTCGATGAAAAATACGTTTATTCGGAATTCTGAGTACGCCATGAAATCGGGCGTCTAATTTTACATAAAAGTTCCTTTGACACCAAATTTCTATCTCATCACCGTTTCAGGCTGCAAATTGAGCATGAGCATGAGCATGAGCATGGTTGACTGCCAATGAGCTGCTACTCCGTTATTGACAGATCAGCTGAAGTTAAACAATGAATCTAAAATGATCAGTGGGAGCCAACCATCCGTTTACTGTTTAACCCCTGAAGACCCCGACTTTATTAGTCAATACCGGCGCCCTCCCAAGAAGCCTGCAGTTCAACAAAAGGGAGGAATGTTAGTCCGATAGTTGAAGTTGCAGACTCATCAAGCACACAGTTTTTCGCTATATACTTGTTGATACCGCTTGAGACCGTTGAATCCACAGCATCTCCTTCAAGCATCACGTGATTATTATTTTTTGGGTTAGTAGGATAAGGTATTGGCTTTTCGATGCCTCCCGAGCTACGATGCTATGGGGAGGACTTTCATAACAAACCCGTCGGCGAGCCTTCCGAGCAACGATGCTATGGGAAGGTCTTTCTAATTAGCACACCAAAACACTCGCGCACAGGTATTTAAATACTGAATAAATGTAATTTTTCATCACGATTACCCAGACGACATCGATGATATAGGAAGGACTTTTTTACAGTCATTTACAGTAATACTTAAACTTATTTTAATGCAACAATTCACACGACGTCGTGCCTCCCGATCAACGATGATGTAGGAAGGACTTGAGCAAGCCAATCAGGATGAAACACGAAATAAAATTCTTTTCTTTTCACACACAATGCCACATAATTGACCGCGCGTCACCACCCAACAAATTGAACTCATCACCGTTTCAGGCTGCAAATTATTGAAAAACACGTCTTTTTTCGCATGTTCAAAAATGGAAGGGGTCGTACCGCCCCTCCGTCATGAGATATCAAAAAAACGGACCTCGGTTTCGTGATCAGGGACAAAACTTACCCCTTAGGACAAAGTTTCACGCAAATCGAAGAGGGGTCGGGGCAACTTTTCCCGATTTCGTGTGAGTTGGTAGAGAACTACCCCAATACGTTTCTTCTAAAAGGTACAAGGGGAACAATTTTGATTTTTCTAATTGGGCTTTTTATCACTAAAAATTTAATTCCCAAAATATCTTTTACCATTTTTTTCATTTTTGAAAAATAAACTATTTTTCAACTTAAATAAACTATTTGAAACCTCGATCAAAAATAAATTTAGTTTATGTATTTGCACTTTCGATACTTCTTTTGATTTCCAATGTTATTTTTTAATTTACATTTTTTGTTTGAAAGAGCTATTGGATAATCAATTTTATATAATTTCATTGATATGCTTTGTTTTGAGCCATTATAAGAAATACTTAAATTTAGTTAATATCAATAAATATTTTTTTATTCAATTTAAAACTAATTAAGTCATTACTCGTTTTGACTAAGTAATTTGAGTCATTAACTGGAAATCCTTGATTTAAACCAAAAAAAATCTGGTATAGTGAGAACTGATTGATTAATAAAAAAATGTCGATACCCATATTGCATGTTTTAAAAGCTTGAGTATTTAAAAAACGTGATTTTGTAAAAAATAGTATTTTCAAATAAACTCTTATAAAGCGAAAAAGCATACAAAATTTCGCTTTGTTTGATACCCAAATTGCAAAATTTGGAAAATTTGAGCATTTTTGAAAAAATATATGGTATTTTGTAAAAAAAATATACAAGGGTAATTCTCCACCTACTCACAAGAAGTCGGAAAAAGTTTCCCGATCTCTCTTCGATTTTCGTGAAACTCTAATGGGTACCGTAAACTGGGGTGACTTTGATAGCCCGGGGTGACTTTGATAGGTTTTTCAAATGCCCGTCAAATTAATATCCAAACATTTTTGAGAATTTTGAGTATGTAAGCATTAAGGGATAGCTTATTATCAAACATATATGCGAAAATGTGACTGTTACATTGGATGTATCAAAATAAGTGGACAAATCAAATTTCTATCAATGTCACCCCGGGCTATCAAAGTCACCCCAGTTTACGGTACTTTTAGTTCCTGATCACGAAACCGAGGTCCATTTTTCGATATCTCGTGACGGCGGACGGTTTTTGAAAAAGTGATGATTTTGACCACACAATCGTGTGTTTTTGAAAGAATTTTCTTACAAAAATTTCAGCAAATTTTGCAAAAGAATGACTATCGGGACGATTGTTGTGACTCGTGCATTGTTAGAATCAGATTTTTGTTATAAAATAATTTCGTGATAAGCGACAGTATCTGGTTAGTTTTTTTTTTTTTATTTTAGAAAAATACCCACATACAAGCAGTGCACAAGCCACAATAATCGTTCAAAAGGTCATTCTTGTTTAAAACTAGCTGAACTTTTTGAAAAAAAAACTTTCGAAAGCACAAGATTGAGTGTTAGGGGTTTAAATTTCGAAAAACTGATCAAAAATGGACAAAATTTTGCAAAATTCTGAATGCTCGTGAAAAAAACAAAAAGAACTCTTAATGTACAGATATATATCAAAATTTGTGTTTCTGTCTGTTCTACAAGTTTGTAAAACATTGTTATAATTTAAAAAATAAACCTACAAAGTTATAAAAATGTTGAAAATGTTCTATTTTTGGCAAACAATGTATCTCAACTTTTGGAAACTGTCATAAATTCATGATTATGTTGATAAAAACTGAATTCTTCACATAGAAGCATAAAACAAAATTTGACACACTATTTTTTTCTGTTTAAAATAAAAAAAAAACTTGTATTTTAAAATTCTAACAAGCCGCCTTTTTCAACATAAACATACCGAATCAACACTCTCCGGATGTCAATAAACTTTAACCAAGCCATCCATCGCATCGCATCGCACATCGCGGCTCGCAAAATCTAATCTTGATTATTGACCGACTATTTGAGTCAATCAAGCCGACCAAGTCGACTTTCCAGGCTGTTGTAGCGCGCTGGTTGCCTCCGGGCCAGCACTGTCGCATATAAAACCATTCACAAGACGCACTCTCTCTCTCTCTCTGCCCAAGATCGGCATCAGCGCGGGATTGCAACCCAGAGCTCGGTTCTGGGCGCCCGGGCTATCGTTGTCCTCATCAACCGTACTGCCGTCGCCGTTGCTCTCGTTACACTGCCGGCGGCCAAGCTGGGTAAAGTACGCGCGGTCCCCGGCGTTTCGGGGTAGATTCGTATCTCGAGTCCAGCTGATGCCTGTCTTTCCTTACCCACTAGTGGGCCCCGGCTCCGGCACGGCCGAACTCACTCTACTTCAGTTTGCGTCCTGGGGCGAAAAAGTCCTCTCCCGCGGTCCCGTCTTCCACTGGGCCTGTCCTTCCTTGACATAGAGAAGGTGCTGCTGCTGCCGTTGGAGAGCCTATACAAATTTCCAGCCCGGTCTGATGCAGCCCCGAGCAAGGAAGCTTAAAATCAAGGTACCGTCGAGTGGGGGGAGGTTGGTGAACCTGAACTATAGTTTTGCAAAATGGTTTGGAAAATTTCAATAACCAGTAAGGAACAAATTATACTGATATTATTTATTTGGCCGCAATAAAAATATGTTTTTTTTTTTACTTTTAAGAGAATGATTGCAATACGCACATAAAGATGAGAAAAAAATAATTGAAGTTAATCTTTGTAATAACTATTAGTTTGCAAACCCGTCAAAAGCCCTGCTTTTGCCTGTGCTCAAAGTTTTTGAATGCTGGGCCAAATATGAAGCCCACATGAGCTTGCGGGCAAATGAGAAAAAATGTAAACAATTGAAAAAAAAGATCAATCCATAAAACTGAAAATAAATCAACTATCGGAATAATTTTTTTTGAAGTTTTAGGTATTTTCAGCACAATTTTGGCATTTAAAATTTAGAAAAGAAAAAAAATAGTTTTGTACCAAAACCTTCCAATCAATTGGTTCAATTTTATCTGAATCATAAAATAAAAAAAGCAACGAAAACATTTACACAATACATTATTTTTGACTGAATACAATCGTGATTTCACAAAACTAATGAGAATTAAATGGCATTTAGTTGAATGCACTTCTATATTAATTGATTTTTATTTTTTATTTTTTATTTTTTATAGAAGGGCGTCACAAACCTTGTAAAAGCGCGTAATTTTATTTTTAAATAATGTGCAACTTTAATAATAAATCGTTGCTTAAGGATTTTTCAAAAATAACAACTATTCCTCCAATTTAAAAAAAAATAATATTGTAATTCATTTTGCTATAATCCCTGCTTCAATCAAGGTCGAACGTTCTATGAATCATTTCCAAAAATGTTTCATGATTTTTTTTACAAAATTTACTCTTACCGTGAATACTGTGAAATGCTGCCAAATTTTAAGTATTCATTCCCTATATCGCTACTCAGAACACTCAAGCTTTATTTTTTTTAATTCAAGCATTTAAAAAAAATTAACAAGCGTTTTAAAAGCAGTTTACTAGTTAAAAAGCATTTCATATCAGTTCTACAACTTTTTTTCAAAGATATTGATCCTTAGAATATTTAACAAAATGCAGTTAGTTCCTTAATCCCACAAAATTCCAAAAAGATTTTAAAGAACATCAATCAATAGTTGTTTTTTTTTATAGAATTTTGTTATTTTTAAATTTTTTAAAATTTATTTTAATTAATCAACGATATTTAACAACAATCGAATTAGGGAAAGCAAAAAAAAATCTTTATATCACTTATTTAAATGATTCTTGTTTTGATGAATAAGAGGATCAGGACGTGCTTTGTTTTGAAGATATTTAAGCAAGTTTTAGGCTGGTACAAATATTATTTAAAGTTTTGGTGTTCCCTTCAAAGTTAGCCCGAGAAATCGAGGGGCAATTTTTCAAATTTGATGGTTAGCCTACGTTTTTTTTCGTTCAAAATATTTGTGAAAATAGCTTAAGATGTTACAAAAAGACTCATGAAAAATGCAGGATGGAGCAACCCTCCTAAAAAAATACAAAAATTTACTGAAATCTAGATGTCAAAATTAAAAAAAACTGAATACAGGAATCGATTCTTCAGACAATTTTACATAAAAGTCTCCATGTTGACCAATCCTTGTGAAGTTACAGCGGTTTTAATAATAAAAATGTTGGAAAAATAGGTTTTTCGGTGGTTTTTGGCAATTCATATATGACAGACTTGATTATTCAGTTTCGAAAATATTTTTACCAGAAAGCTAGTCCAATTTCCCATAAAATTTGCCATACTTTGATCAGCCCTGTTCTAGAGGCAAAGTTGAGTAGAGAAAGATACATAATTTTTTGTCCGTTAAAACATATAATAAAATAAATAAAAAGTGTTTTTCGTTAATATTTTTTTAAAGAAATAAGTGATTATTTAATAATTCCGAGTATCGTTTTTTATCGGTGTAGTTCTTATCCATACCTACAACTTTGCCAAATACATCAAATCGATCATACAAATCCTTCAATAGACATTTTTTTTGAATTTTCACACACAATTTTTGTAAGGCAAAACAAGCCCGTGGGAGTCGCTCAACCTGCATTCCTGTCACACATGAGGTCTGCACAGCTGATTCCACGTAGATTTTTCCCGCCAGTAATGACAGGAAACGTTGACAAACGGAATATGTGCCAAAATCATAAGTGGTTTTTAACATATGAAGGGAAATCATCGTGAACTGGAACTGCCGGTCGTTAGCCCGGGTAAAGTGGAAACGTTGAGATGATTGTTGTCCTCTGCTCTCATCTCGCAAAAAGCCATACAGAGAACCACGTCCCTTTCAACCGGCTCCGTGGCTTAATGGTTACGGCTTCTGTTTCCCAAGCAGAAGGTTCAGGGATCAAATCCCGGTCGGTACCTTTGAAATTTGGAATCAGGAATTTGAATATGAATAAAAACTAAAATGAATCAGGTGGGATTCGAACTCACACCTTTGAATTGGTGGTGGTCTGGGACGCTAAGCAGTCGGTCATCAGAAGGTTTACACTCTAGCAGTGAATTGATCCGTAGTGTTGAAACATGTTATCTCTCTTCTTCTTATAATATTAAATACGCGCTGATCCCTGATATGCCTGAGGGGATTGGAAGTCTAAATATAGATCGAGTTTCCTTCAGATGCTTGCTTCTATGTTTAGGCGGGGCCGAACAATGCCCAGCGACCTCGGAATTGGACCGCAAGGAGCTCTGTCATTCTGAAATGGGTCGTTGGAAGCAGCGCGAGGGCTATCACCACCTAATACCCGGGATTGAGATAAGCTGTATCAGCATTCGGCATGTACACAGTCTGATACAAATTATACTTTCCCATAATTTCGCTACCGGTTAGCGGGTATTGGATTGGACCACACACACACACACACACAATTTTTGTAAGGCAAAACAAACTTTTTCCTTCCTACAATAATTGAAAAAAAAATTGGCTAGGAGTTGAAAGCTATTTAAAAATTATTACTTTTGGAAAACTAAATATTTAAAAAAATTGTTGATGTTTGAGAAAATGAAAAACTAGCAGAAACTTTTATAAATAATCAGACAAAATTGCTTTGGACTGGTTTAAGTAGCTGAGAAGCTTCTTCTTTTTCGCAAAAAAAAGTTCGCCTATAATTAATTATTTTGCAAACTAATAATTGCAAACAACCGGACAGTTGAATAATCTAAAAACCCTTTTTCATTGAAACGTTGTAACCATTGCTCGTTCAATTGGAATACATTTTTATTTTAAAATAACCACGTTTTTTCCAATGTCAGTAACATGGAAACTATTGGAGCAAATTTTATTATTAAAGAATACAACTTAAACGTTTGATAACAAAATAAAATGTGTGTTAATTCTTATGCAGCATAAGGTGTGATTTAAAAAAATATGAGGAAAATCTTACCAGAGTAACATTGGAAATCGATCCAATAATTCTAAGATGTGGAGATGTAGAAAAACTTCTTTTCAAAAATATTTTAACTTCTAGAAGCTGTATCTCAGTAACCAGCAGTTCGACCAGCAATGTTATAAAAGAAAAAAAATATTAAAATTTCTCAGCTTTTTGGTGATTATTTTGAAACATTTAGGGGGGCTTCTTTCCATTTATTTTTTTAATATTGATTTATTTGAACATGTTAACTAAATATTCTTCAAAAAATGCCTTGAAGCTAAAAACGCAATCCATCAATAAAATAAAAAAAATAAAATAAAGAAATGATTATGTTATTTTCGATAGCGAATTTTATTTGACATTTCATTTTATCAAAAAATCATATTCATTATCAGATCTTACAAATGAACTTTTAGTGGAAAAAAGTGAAATAAAAAACTGTAATATTCCGTGATACCTCTTTTTCGGAAAAGTGCTAACCCTACATATTACTTTGCCGAAGATACCAAATCGATCAAAAATACTTTCTCAAGATACAAATTATCGAATGGTAACATCTCCATTCTGTATGACCAGCTCATTTGTATGGAGACTAATTACGCAAAATGGCTAAAATTGATATAGGAAAAAAGCATGCGATTTGTGAATAACGAAGATAATTGGTCTGCTATCAAAGTTATTTTTATTTATGTATCATTATTAATTATTACAAACGAAAAAGTTTCACCTCAAAATTCAGTACGGAAACGGTTCCATTTTCACAAAAGTTGACCGGCCACTGTCGGTCTGCTGGCCGTTTTTTCCCCGAACAACCTCAGTCAGTTTCAGGGATGCCAGATACACAGATTTGTCTGTGTTTCACACACTTCAAATGCATAAAAACGCAATTTTTGATGGATTTCAATGACCGTGATTTGATATATTTGAATTTTAGACAAATGCACAGACATACACAGACTTTTTTACAGACATTTTAAAAAACCAAGTGGCATCCCTGGTCAGTTTCCTCCCCCTGAGTGACTCGAGATGATGAGGCACCGAGCACAACGCGACGAGTGCGCTGTGAACTAGTACGGTCCCGCGTGGCCTCAGCATCTCAGCATATTATGTAAAACAAGACAATCAGACTTCCTCTCCATCTATCTCGAGCTTCACTCACAATCTCCGAAAAGCGTCCTCCCGGAGGGGGGGACGATGCGTGGCCTCCGGGAGCGTTTCGGAAATATTCTTCATCAGCCGACAAACTACGCGCGGTCTCCGTCGGAGTGGCCCCCGGGGGCCCTCCGGTTCTCCGGTCTTCAGAGGATGGATCTGGTTGTGTGTTCGTGTTCTCGGAGCAATGAATTTGCCCTGCCGCGAATCGGGGATGCTTGACGCAGGTTGAGACCGAAGACCCGGGAAGGTTCTCCCTCAGGGCAGGCAACCAACGGTCGATGTTCTTGTTTTTGAAGCAGTAGTAGCATATTGGATTTTGGATGAGCCCTTGAGTACTTCTTGGGACGTGGATTTTGCACGCTTGCGAAGGATTACAATTTTGCATTTTTATGTACCGCAGATTACAATAATTTTTAAAAATTTTATGTTCAGGATTAAAATTGTGTACCAAATAAAAGCTAAAGATTATTTAGTTTTTAACCTTTTTGTATTCCAAGGTCAATACTCTCGAAAAGTTTTGTTGTTAATTTTATTAACGTGACTTTAAAAAACTCGAAAAATGAGCTGAAATAAAAATATTGAAAAAGAGAAAATATCTTCAAAAATAAAAGTTTTTTTTTTAATTCTAATCTTGGCAAGTTATTTTTCTAGTTTTCGAAAAAAGCTGCTTCTATTTTCTTAGAAACCACACCTAATTCGGCTTGATCCGCTAAATCGAAGCAACGGAGCGCGCAAAAGAAAAGCGTCCTTGTGCCTTATTCGCAAATAGCCCCTGGTCCGATTTATATTATTATTTGTCGGATTAGTATCACAGAGGCTGATAAGAAACCCACCAGCAAAGCAAAAAAAAATCTCAACAATAACAAAACGGAAAAAAGGCACGCTCTTCAAAAGTTTGATTCTGACTTTTCTTTTCTCGCGCCTTAAGCCGGCTATTTTCCAGCACCACCACCTTCCCAAATCTGGCTCACTCCATAACTTGACCAAATCCCACCCCTTTGGAGGGTGAGGCGCAGCCAATATCTCTGCTATTTTTTCTCGCGCCAGGATGTAAAAAAAAAAAACGCCAAAACTTTGCTGCAAATCGAACCGTAATCAAATTCTAATATTTATGAATTCACATATTTTGAATGTTTTATTTGCACACGCTTCGCGGTACCATTTCCTGGTCGAAATTTGTTTGCCAGAGCGAAAAACCGGGTGAGCGAGTGCAACGAGTTCAAACAAAAAAAAAGATGATGAAGAAACGTAGAGTGGACCAAATATAAATTATAAATCTGGGAATGTTTGTGCAACGTGAGGTGCGGGGTTGTGGAGTGGGTGGAAAATCTAGCAAGGGAAAACATGTCCAAATATTGTAGGGTGAAGGTTGCTGTTGGGGACTCAGAACTTTACAACAACACATTTTCGTTTCAAGTATTTATTGATATATATTTAAAAAGCTGAAAAAAAAATTATCAATTTTTGTTTTGAATTTATTGATCGGACTGCGGACTAAGATACAGCATCATGAAGCCTTCATATTTTGAAAAATGAGTTTTTCTCTGCGTCATCCCTCAACTTAAGATATCTTAAAAACTATTCGTTCGATTTTCAATGTACGAATATATTTTACATTGTGATTTTATTTGTCTTTTCTAGTTTTGTTTTGTAGTTTTGTTTATGGTGAAGAACAAATTAGTTCTCAAAAAAATAATTTATGAGGACCACCTCTTTTTTTTTGCCGTGAGGCATTTTTGCACTTTTTAGCACTTTTCAGGGGCTAATATCGAGGAGTACCTCACTGTGGTTCCCAGGGAAATTACGGTGCCTTCTATCGAAAATGGGTCAAGTCATTTTTGATTGTAATTTGTTTTAAATGTAAAAAATATATTTGCAGTTCTGGTCAAAATTTTCCAGTTTTTTCCAAATATCTCATATTTTGACAAATTATTTCTACTGTGCCAGATTTTGAAATATCCTAAACTCTTGCGCAAGTCGTTTAGTCCCTAAAAATTCATTTAAAAAAATCGGTTGTTATATTTTACTTTTAGTGATATTAAGACTAATAAAAAAATCCGTTTCTTTTCTATTTTAAAGTCTTAATCGTAACCTACAACTTTTGAAGACACCCAATTGATCAGAAATTCTCAAGATACAGTTGTTCGAACATTAACACACTTCAAAAAATTAAAACAGGCAAATCATTATAAATGTTTTAATTTCATGAAAACATCAATCAAAATCAATTTAGAATCATGATTAATTAATTTTCTATAATTACCTGGACATTTGTACTCATGAAAATGCCTATAAATTTTAAGTTTCTTTTAAAATCCGTGTCAAAATTACGAGAATTGATTGAAAATGTAGTCTGTTTCCGATTTGAACTCATTTTCATCAAACATATTATGAAGCTTTGAGAGTGTAATTATAATCATAGTAACAGCATTTTCGTAGTTTTTCAACTAAATTTTTAACGTTTTCATCATTTGATGGAAACTGTTTTTTAACGATTCTTTAAACGCGGCTTTACCAAGTTTTGTATTATTCCATACTTTTCTATTCGTATTTATTCCAATTTTTTATTTAATAAAACAAAATATTTAGTTTTCAATGACACACACAAAGAACCGAAAAACTTTTGTAATTCATGCTAGGCCGATGCAAATATTTTTCAATTTTTTTCCTCGGCACTGGCTAGGGTCGATGGAAGGGGGGGGGGGGGTTAAATAACAAGCCATAGTCTAAACATTTTAATGCAAAAAGTGTTTTAAAATGCATTTTACACAAGTTTAGTTGTTTTGCAATCATTAGTTTGCAAAAAAATGTAATATTTTTGCGAAAAAAAACTTTGAGCAACTCTCTACGAAATCGGCCGATTTAAACCATTTTTATTTTTTGTATTTTTTTATTTGACTCAAACTTACCTATGACCAAAGAAGCTATTTTGTGTCATTCGTTCACCCATACAAGTCTTCATTCATAAAAAAAATAAAGACTAACATTTTAAATGGGCGTAATATTCAATATTTGGCCCTTTCAAAATGTTAGTCATGATTTAACAAAATTCAAAATACTTTTTTTCGAAAAGATCGGAAAATTTCACCAATGTTTCATGTTTTAACATTGAAAATCGGACCATTAGTTGCTGAGATATCGACATTAGAAAATGGTGGGCTATTTGGGTGAGACTTAGAAAACATCAATTTTCGTGTTACTTACACTTATTGTTTAAGCCGCTATTTCTCAGCAACTTGGACAATTTTATAGTAAATTTTCTGAACTTTTCAAAAAAAAAATTCTTAGAAATGGTCACTCATGGTCACTATTATTAAAAATCGAAAAACTTCAAATATTTTGCTAAAATTAAACTTTCGGTGGCTATATCTTGTAAACAAAGCCTTTTATTAAAAAATCTGTACGTACTTTTGGATTGAAAATTTAATTTTACCTTAAAATTTTTTTTGACCATGTTTCTCTATGGCTCAAAAGTTTTTGTCCCCTAAAACATATCAAAAAGTCTCGAAAATCAAAAAATACGTATTTTGGGAAATTGAGTTTTTGTGAAAAAATGTTATTTAAAAATAATACCTACAACTTTGCCGAAGTCTCCAAATTGATCAGAAAATTCGTTCAACAGTTACAGTTATTCGAAAATTTACGTACCATTTTTGTATGGACTGCTGCCAAAATTGTATGGAGACTTGTATGGGTTGATCAATGACACAAAATAGCTTCTTTGGTCATAGGGAAGGCCCCATAAAGTTTGAGCCAAATAAAAAAATACAAATAACATTTATTTCCGGTTTTGGTAGAGAATTGCTCCTTTGCATTACTAAACATTGAAAATTTTCAAAAATTCAAAACATTTTTAAATCAACCAAAACATGCTAAAAATGATTCTCAACACAGGGGAATACATTTTAAATTGATTTCAGCTGAATGAAATTAAAATTTCCTTGAAAATTTCAAGTTTATGAAAACATAATTTTCACGCCAACTTTGAAGAGGGGGGTGAAAAAAACTTTAAATAAAATTGGTACCACCCTTAATTGAATAATTATCCTAAAAATAAGTTCCAATTTCAAATCAGGTTCAAATTTCATTAAATTTTTCATCCTAGGCAGTTGGGTTGAGGAACCCGAGCAGGGGTAAATAACACGGGAATACCAAATTTTGGTATTACTTGGGCAAATAACAGCGACCAAAATGTGCCCTTGGTTGCCCAGTAATAGATGGTAAAATACCATGAAATCATACCAAAATCTTGTATGTGTAAGGGCACAACAATACCAAACCATGTTATTCCAAGGGTAAAATAATACCTCAAAATAAAACCATTTCAATACCAAGTTGAGGTCTTCTGGATTTTTTAACATTGCTTGAATACCAAAACTTGGTTTTGCCATGGTTTAATTTTTAGGTATTCCCGCGCCCTTGGAAAATCAGATTTTGGTATTCCTGTGGTCTTCCACATACATGATTTTGGTATGATTTCATGGTATTTTACCATCTATTACTGGGCAACCAAGAGCACATTATGGTCGCTGGTATTTGAACAAGTAATACCAAAATTTGGTATTTTCATACCATTTTTAGTGCAGCAGTTGCAGTTAGTGAAAAAACGGAAATTATTCATATGCCAAATCAACTCACCTGATGATTCCATGTTGTTATTAGTGATATTCTTCACCACACCGAATGCATTTGTCATTGATGAACGGCCTGTGCTTGAAATTCTTGAAGCTTCTGAAAAATAACAAGATTGAAAAATAAGTATTATTAAAATGAAACTGAATTGAAATTCACCAAAATTCATTAATCTGTCGATTGACTCGTTTTTCAAAGAATTTGGTTATCCCGACTTAGAGATATTTCAACGTTTTTGAAAAAATATTAGTGGGTATATCACACTAATTTTTAAAAACATCTTTAACATTTTTTGGTTTCAAGTCATTTTAGCGCAAAATTAATTAACTCGTAAAATTTTTTAACAAATTTCCCATAGTTTCAGAGAAAATTGATGAAACCTTTCAATATTCAAAAAATACCAAAATGTGCCATCCTGACTTAGAAAATTTTCCACAATTTCAAGTCATTTCTATAGGGGGTATATCAAAAATGTTTAAAATAAAGTTTGAAATTTCCGGTTTTGAATGAAAGCATTCGCTTTGAGACATGATTTTTTTTTTATTTTGTCAAAATTGGTCAAAATTTTACCATAGTTTCAGAGGAATTTGATAAACCACTTTAATAGCAAAATAATACCAAAATGTGCCATCCTGACTTAGAAAATTTTCCACAATTTCAAATCATTTCTATAGGGGGTATATCAAAAATGTTAAAAATCAAGTTTGAAATTTCCGGTTTTGAATGAAAGCATTCGCTTTGAGACATCATTATAGCGCAAAATTAATTATTTTGTCAAAATTGGTCAAAATTTTCCCATAGTTGCAGAGGAATTTGATAAAATACTGTAATACCAAAAGAATACCAAAATGTGGTGTTCGATCATTGACAAATTCTGCAATTTTGCAATATCAAAACAATACCTTAAATTGGTATGATACCACATTTTGCTCTTGCATAATCCTTAAGACAAATTTTAAAGGGTCCAGGAATACCAAAATTTGGTATTGATACCAGAGAAAGGTATTATTACGCATTTCCCTTGTTATTTACCCATGCTCGGGAAGGCAACAAATGAAAATAAAACTGAACTTATGGCATTTCAGTTGTACTTCTGCCAAAAATTTCAAAATAAACAAGAATAAAAAAAACTGTTGTTTTATTTTCGCCATAGTATTTCCCGCTTTGTTGTAAACTGTACATGAACATCTCATAAGTGGTCATTACTAAAGACAGGGAGGCAGATCTTATATCGAATGACAGATCTGAAAATATGTTTAAAACGTTACTTAATCCACCTTTGGGTGGTTGGTGCCTTCCTCACATTCACTTTATACATTCAGTAAAAATAGCAACATTCCCCCTTGACATGTTTAACAAATCAACTTTATTTCTCATTTCTTTTGATAGGGTTCGCAGACCTTCAATATTTCTGGCTAATCGGCAAGGTCTGATAAATAACCTATCCAACGATATTTCACATGGAAGATTCAGACAATACTTCTATCATAATATCTGAAATCCGGCCTCCAAAAAGTGTATAAATAGCACTTAAGTGCTAATAACTTTCGATAGGGTTGTCAGATCCTTGATGTTTAAAGCTCATTTGAAAGGTTTTTTGATTATCTAACTAACAATCGGTCGCATGATGGACCCGGACATAATTTTCATTGAAATATCTGAGATCCGGCCTCCAAAAAGTGTATAAATAAAACTTAAGTGCGAACAACTTTTGATAAGGTTGTCAGATCTTCGATGTTTTGAGCTCATTGGGAAGGTCTTTTCAATACCTTTCTGAAAATGTATAACATGATAGGGTTTCTTGCGAAAAAAAATAATCGTATTTTTAGCATAACTTTTGAATTACTTGGCTAAACTTGCTGATTTTAAATAGAGACCTATGGGACCCCAAGACGGTTCGAATGAGACTAAAACGTTCAAAATCTGTCATTCAGTCCGGAGATAATCGAGTGACAATTTTTTTGTCCACCCACCTACACACATCCACACAGACATTTGCTCAGAACATGATTCTGAGTCGATATGTATACGTGAAGGTGGGTCTACGAAGTCAAATTAATAAGTTTATTTTTCGAGTGATTTTATAGCCTTTCCTCAGTAAGGTGAGGAAGGCAAAAAGATACGTGAGATCCGGCTTCAAAAAAGTACATAAATATCAGTTGAGTGGTTATAAGTTGAGACTAGGTTGCATGATCTTCAATATTTGAGAAATTACAAATTTTCTAAATAAGTCTATAATTTACGTATGGCTTGAAAATCATTTTCCCATCATTGCCTATTTTATTCAAAACTGATGTTTATTGTTCAATTATTTAAAAAATGTTGTTAAATTTTATTTAACATTTATTGCAAAATGTTAAATAAAATTGTTATGTTGATTTCAATAAATTTTGCAATACTTTTTACTTTTTTTTTTTTTTTGGTTCAAAAATCTTTTGAAAACATCGAAATCAATGTGTTATCGTTTGAAACAAATAAAACAGCCAAAATTTCAACAACTACCCTACCAAATATATAAAAATATGAAATTAATGCATTCCCACCGAGTCAAACTCAGAGAGAGAGAGAGAGTGGAGGCGCTTTTCCACGTTCCCGGTGGAAAAGCTAGCCCATATCTTGCCCCTGTGTTGGTCGGGTTGGCGCACACGTGTGTGCAGTCCACGTGTCGAGTGAGCTTTTTTTTGGAGGGGCTGTGTTTGATGCCAAACGGTTTTGGATTTCCTTTTTGGGAGGTTGGCGGGATGATGTTTCGTGACGCCACGACGATTTTTTTTGGGTGGTTTGAGGTTGGCAGGGAGAAGGCCGGAGAGCCGGCGTAGAGAATATTTTTCAGTCATAATTCACCATCGATTCCGCCCCCGGACGTAATATATTTTGAATAAATAATCTAAAATGTACAAATTTATCATGCACTATTTATTGGTGTGCATGGGTGAACAAATACATGTTTACACCCTCGCGAGCTGTGCCCGGGTGGAACGTGGGGGTGGGGTGTAGGGGGTGGGGGTTAAATTGCAGTTTTCATTTCGGGGCCACCCACACCGGAATCTATTAAATCTAGCTGGGTGCACCCAAAACCAAATCCGGCCTGCTAAAAATCTATTCGCCCCCCAAATGTGGAATCCCACGCAAAAAGGGAGGATGTGTTGGGGGTGGGAAGAGGAAGTGGAATCTCTCCAAAACTATTTAAATTATGATATGATGAAATGGGAGATTGGCAGACCGGACGCGATAACTTCCCCGGGAATAACAACACCGGTGATGCAGGGGTGAGAGAGGGGAAGGTCGAAAAAAAAGCGATTTCCATTTGAAGTGTGTGCCTTTTTGCTGAAATATTAGATTGATATCGAATTTCGCGATTGCGAGATTTGCGTCGATGTGTGGAAATGTGTGGCCCTCCGTTTCCCTGTTGGTGGAAATAACCATGCCCCCGGGGGGGCAGGTAGGGCACACATTCACTCCCATACGTGCACACGAGATTATATCCAGAGATTTAATGAAAATTACCTTTCACACGGCGCGGGCACAGAGCCTGTTATTGATATGTCGATGACAGGTCGATCGGATGTGGATTTGTGTGTGAGTGTTTTGAAGGGGGGAAATGGGGGAAAGCTCATTGTTTAGAAAGCTCTATTTCAATATCGATTTCAAGTTTTATATGGAAAGTAATCCAGTTTGATTCGAACTTTTAAAGCTTGACAAAGCTGCTTAAAATGGTTCCATTATTGAAAACAATTCATTGTTTAAATTAACAACTACCAACTGTCCGTCACGTGTGGCGACACAATTCAAGCCATAGTTACTAGTTGTTACAGAGAGTGAACGTAGAAAAAAATATTTACATAAGCCAACGATGCTGACCACGCAAAACCATATCATTTTGCAACAAAGGGCTATCAGGGCTGATAAGAAGCAAAAAAATTACAGCATCTGCAGATTCCCCTCGATGCAGTGTAGTACAAGGAAGTGGAGTAGAATCAGTCGGTTCAGCGCATCTCGCTCGACTTCCTACTTCTCAGTTTGTGCTGGACCGTGCCATTTGGATGTCGTTTCGTTGAGTGTTCCAAAGTGGATATGACTCTGTGGAGGTTTGTTGAGGGTCAATTTTCTTCGAAAAGGAATCATTTTTTGACATTTTCGCAGATTTTTCCCTCTACTCGCCCTGCTGTTGGCACGCTCGTCAGCCATAATCCACGACTGCAACCACTTCCACAACGGGGTGTACACGATCCGGTTCTGTGCGTTCAGCAACGTCACGGTGACGCACGATGCCGAGGAGATCGTGTTCCGGTCCGAGTATCCGAGGCCGTACTTTTTCGAGTTTCTCGACTCGCAGCTGACGGAGATGCCGCGCATCATGTTCACGCTGTTCCCGGAGATGCAGAACCTGGACGTGGCCGGGAGTCAGGTGGAGAACGTGAACAAGTACACGTTCGAGCACGCCAAGGAGTTGCGCTATCTGAACATGTCTGGCAACCGACTGACGGTGCTGAACAACTTCATCTTCAAGGGGTGCGACAAGCTGGTTCGGTTGGACGTGTCGAGCAATCGGATTTCCGAGGTGAAGGAGAAGGCACTGGTTGATGCTCCGAAGCTGGATCACCTGGATTTGTCGCACAACTTGCTGCACGAGTTGGACGAACGATTGTTCTCCCAGCTAACTCTGTTGACGTACGTTTCGTTGGCTCACAATCGGTTGCAGGTACTGCACGATGACCTGTTTGTGAACTGTTCGATGCTTGCGTATTTGGATCTCAAAGGAAACCAGATTGAAGTGCTCAGTGATAACTTCCTGAACAATTTACCATTTTTGAGGACGCTGGTCGTGGAAAACAACAAGTTGAAATCACTTAAAATCCCCCCTCAACTAACGAAATTATTTGCATCTTTCAACAAAATCACTTCAGTTTACCCTGAAAACACTGAAAAGTCTCAGCTGTACTCGCTAACATTGTCGAACAACAATTTGAACAGCATCCAGAACATCTCCAATCTCGAAGGCCTCACAATCCTCGACGTTTCCTTCAACGCCATCGGACCACTCAACCTCACAACCTTCCTCAAGATGAAGAAGCTCACCGATTTGAACCTGGAAGCTACCAAACTCAACACCCTCGAGCACGGACTCTTCTCCCAACAAACCAAACTCCGCCGCCTAGACATCTCCTACAACTTCCTCCGCACGCTGGACATCACCGTCCTGACAGCCACCTCAAACCTCGAGAAGCTGTTCATCGACGGCAACAACCTGGTCGACATCAACTACGACCACATCCCAGAACTCTTCCCGAACCTCACCTACCTCGGTCTGTTCTCCAACGTGTGGAACTGCTCCTACCTCACCACCCTCGTCAGATTCTGCAACCGCCACAAGATCGCCCTCTCAACCTCCAAATCCTACGGCGAAATGTCCCACCTGACCAACGTCCAGGGCATCTACTGCGCCAGCTCGGACAAGGAGCGCATCTACTTCCGTCCCGAATCGGCCGTCGCCCACACCGATGACCGTCTCAACCGCGACGAGGACGACCAGCTGAACCTCCTCGTAGCGAACATGACCTCCACCCAGTACGAGTACAAACTGATGCTGGAACTGCTGGACATGATCCGGCAGGTCAACGCCACCAACCGCGAACGACTGGACGAGGTCCGGAAGATGGCGCTGCGAGCGGAACCCGAAGGTTGTGGAGAGTACGGAGCGCACGCGGCAGGTTTTCAGGTGTTTATCATGCTCATTTTGACGGTTATTCTGGTGATCAACGTGGGCTTCATGCTGTACGTGCAGCACAATGCTAACGCAAGGCGAGCAATCGACCGGATGATACTGTTCAAGCGTGGGGAGACGGCGTCGGTGCAGACGCAGCTGGAGGACATTTGATGAGTTGGTTTAAGCTTAATCAATAAAATCACATAAAAATCATTGGATTTCTCAATTTTAAAGGAAACCCCGTTAAAACGACAAACCCGGAAGAGAAACCGTCCAAAGGACGGAAAAATCGAACATCTCACAGTTTATCCTAAGGCCTTTTCTTCAGTGTATTGTTGTTGTCAAGTTATCTGAGTTTATAATTAATACCGACTCATTTTTTTCACTCCCAGTTTTGCGTTGCGTCGCCGTTGTCCTTTCGAACCAATTACATAAACATTCTCCGTTGCGTCTTTTGCTGCTCTTGATTTATTCTTCTTCCCACCGGCACCCTCCGGAAGCATGTCAGAGGAAAAAACTTTAAAATTTCGCCCCAAAAAAATACCAGTCTGACTCGACTTTCCCGCAAAAAAAGCTACATTTTATTAAATTATGAAATAACTTGAGGGCAACCTAATTTCGAGTATTTTTGCATGAGACGTACGGAAACCGCGAGCACATACATTTCTTAGTACACATACGTCAACTCATAAGGAGGAGGGGGAAAAAAGGGGAGAGATTTACTGCCAGCGGCGGCATCAGGTCAGAAATCTGAAAACTGGAAACTCCAACAACGTGTACACAGACGTGAGCACCAACTTGGGGAAATTTCGGTTTGAAAAACGACAAGAATTCTTTTTTGTTTTTTTTTGTGTGCAGGGGCGTTTGGCAAGTTTATTACATTAAGTTTTTTTTTGTATTGGTTTTCATGTTAGTCATCATATTCATTCCCGTCAGTCGACATAGTTGAAATAAAAAGCTTTTTGATTCAATTGAAGTTTTAAAACGAGTTCGTAATTTTATTGTTACTTTTTAGGTCATATTTGATGTTTTATAAAAACAGTGTCAACATAAAGAAATGTAGTAAAAATACTGAAACTTTTTAGGTCACTCCAAAAAAATTTAAAATTTAAGTCCATCTGGTTTGGATTTTTATAATTTTTATCGAAAAACTACTTTTTACATCTTTATTTAAAAACTTAACAAATCTTTAAAAATCTAAACATTGTGGAAATATATGCAGCTTTTCTCCACAAAAACAGCATGATTCGAAAAATAGTTGCGTCATTCAATTACGAAAATACCCAAAAAAGTATAGGTCATCGCTCAAATTTTAAAGTTATCGCAGTGAAAAACAATTGATTTGTTCCCGTTTTCGTATTTTTTTGTTCTAGCGCGCGGTGCATCGATTATCTCAGTTTTTATTTTCAAAATATCTTATCGCGGAATCCTTTGATAACAATTTTCCCTTTTTTGATATGTTATGTAAAATTTTCCGAAGAATCCGAAAAAATATCTTCAGGCATAGGCTTTTCGTTCCCGAGCCCTTAAAAACAGCATCTTAAGTTTTCATGCGACCTTTCCAAATGATAGGCTAGATTATTGAAACATTACACTTTTTTTCCTTAAAAGCCTAATCTGCGTCCTAGAAAGCTAACATCGGTTGAAATCGCAGACGTATCTCCATATAGCACACAAGCGACGAATTGTTAAATATTTAAAAAAAAGATTGCAGAGCACTGGTATTTTTTATATTTAAAAATTTATTATTATTATTATTTGCTAAAGAAATCTACTTTTGCAACGAGTAACATAAAAAAGTTTTGTAATTCCAAAAACATATATTTTTATTCTCCCTGATTTTAATGTTTGTTTTTGACTCGTACCGTCACCAAGGGTGATATTGGGTTTCGGAGGGTGAGATTGGGACGAATTTCCGCATTTTTGTATCACCCAATTTCACCCACGATGACGGTATACAGGAGTTTATGATTTTTGGCTTTCTCAGCCAATAAACTTATTTCGAACGATTTGTTGAAAATGGTGGACGTTTTGACTCGTTGCTTGAACCTTGTCAAGACTTAAATTCCGAGTCGTGCTTTTCAAACAATAAATCAAATGATCCTTGTTTATTTGACTGATTTTTTAAACATTTTTAATCTTTACAGATATTTCAATTTATTTTATTACTAAATAATCAATTCACAATTTCGTATTTCTTATGACCTAATAGAGTTCTTTTCAACTATGATTTGTATAATTGGATATTCTAACAATATTTTGCAAGAGAAGGAAAAATTAAGTCTGTACAAATATTTGAATAGCTTTATATTTTTACCTGCATGATTTTTTTTCTGATAACATAACTCTGAAAGAAAGAAAAAAAATAAAAAATGCACAAAAGATAAGTTTTATTCACATCCCTTTCAAAAAATAAATTTTACATTTAAAATAACGCAGTTAAAACTTTAAGAAATTCGAAATGAGTTTTCTTTTGTTCATTTGGGGCAAAGTTTTTTTTTATGTTTCTGATTTTTACAGTGTAAAACATTTTTTTTTTTTTTTGTTTGATGCCACTATCCACTGCGACCAGGAATTAGATCTATTGCGGACTTGCAATTCTATTTATAGAATCACAAAGGCTTCTTCTGTTATTAGGCAGATGGGACACGCACACACGCTATTGTTGAGCGACTGTGTCGAGCGATCCACTGCCGTAACTTCGCCGCCGAAGAGGTTTGAATATTTTTTCAATCCTCTTTGGCTCTGCCTTTTCCACTCTGTACTGTCCAAATGTATCGCTAGAACCGAAGTGCGAAGTGTAAAACATTATGTTTTTGATGTAATATTTCCATCAAATAATTTATTCAGAAAATAATATATGTTTTGAATAAAAAAGATTGAAATTCAAGCAAATGTTTTAAATTAATTGGCAACAATGCACAGAAAAGTAGATTCTATTTTGAAAGATTGGATTTTTTTTTGTTATTTTACCTAAAAATGTGTGAACCTGATGAGAACATTTTTTACACAAAATCTGTCACCATTCAATCAATGTATCAAAATCAATGAACATTGCAATAGTTTTTTTTATGTGTAAGATTTATATTGAAAAAAAAACAATACCTTTAGTTGGTAAAATTGAATTGCTATAGTACAAAAACTGTTTTTATTTCAATTTTTGAATTTAACATTTCAATGTCCGGTCATTTTTTTATTTGACGTTTAATTTATTTATTAAATGTTTCACGAAAGACCTTTAAGTCAGTCATGGTACAACAATAAGAACAAAAGCTGTCTTAGGCTAGTTGAAAAGAAAATGCAGGCCGGAGGCAAGGCTTCCCTGCGTAAATTTTCTTGTCACGTAAAATTTTTTAAAATATAACCCCAATAATTTTCTTTTGCCTATTTGCTATATTTCACCATTTTCTAGTCACCATTTGCGTGTGTTTCACTTCACTTTTTATGACTTAATTTAAGAATCTTTGGGAATTCGTAATTTTTCGGAGAGTTTTCAAAATGTATCAATTGCATGTTATTTAGTTATGATGTTGAAACATGTAAGCAAAGTTTTGGAACATTTGGGATGTTCTGGTCCATCCGAAATTTCCGGAAATTTTGAGCAAGAGGTTTACCAAAGAAACAAGTCGAAACTTCAAGATATTGACTACGGATCCTACCCAGGCTACATTAGTCATTGTGGTAGGCTACAGTGCATTGTTGTAAGAACTTATTGCGATGAGCTGGGTCATACAAGGACTCTCTAGAGTTAAGATCTATAAATCTACCATCGTAACAAGCAAAAGGTCGAAGGTTTTTGAACCTGGAACAAACCCGCATAGCTTCAGTGAGTATGGTGGACTACTTTGCTGGAGTGTTGGTGTATGCTTGGATGCCCTGGGTCATCCAAGGACTCCCTGGATTTAAGATCTGTGACTATACCGCCGTAACAAGCAAAAGGTCGACGGTTTCTTGAACCCGGAACATACCCGCATAGCTTCAGTGAGTATGGTGGACTACTTTGCTGGAGTTTTGGTGTATGCTTTGATGCCCTGGGTCATCCAAGGACTCCCTGGATTTAAGATCTGTGACTATACCGCCGTAACAAGCAAGAGGTCGACGGTTTTTGAACCCGGAACAAACCCGCATAGCTTCAGTGAGTATGGTGGACTACTTTGCTGGGGTGTTGGGATGTTCTGGGACATCCAAGGACTCCCTGGAATTAAGATCCGGTTCACCGCTTTATCGAGCAAGTGGTCAACGGTTATTGACTACAAGACATACCCGCATAGCTTCAGTGAGTATTGTAGACTACTTTGATGATGTGTTGGGATGCTCTGCGACATCCAAGGACTCCCTGGAGTAAAGATCTATGAGTCTACCGCCGTAACAAGCTAGAGGTCAACGGTTTTTGACCTTGGGACGAACCCGCATAGCTTTAGTGAGTACGGTTGACTACTTTGCTAATGTATTGGACTGTCTTGGGTCATCCAAGAACTCCATTGAGTTATAACACGAGGGACTACGGCTGTAACAAGAACTTTTTTTGGAACGGGACATAACAGCAAAGAAGTCTATCATACTCACTGAAGCTCTGCGGGTATTCCCAAGGTCAAAAACGTCGACCTCTTGCGTTTTACGTCAGTTGACCCCCAGATCTTAACTTCCCTTCTTATAACATGCAACATCGTCGAAGATATCAAAGTTTTATCTCGCAATATACGCCTTCTGCGACTAGTTTTATCAATAGGATCAGAAAAATTTCCTCAAGAATCAGTTTTGGAACGTAACTATTCATAGTCAGGAGGTCTTAAACGTGTTAAAAAAAACGCATGAGTAATTTTTGACAGGCGCAAGATAGCACTTATCTTTCTTAGAACGAGTTTTAGAAAATTTCTCAATTTTAGCGCTTTTGTATTGGTTTAAAAAAAATAGTTGAAAAGTAAAATTATTTTAAAAATAAAAAGAGGAAATGTTGGCATTCCCATACAAATTCTCATATAAATTTGAAATGCTACGCGCGAAGTATTTCTCCAATCGAGAAAGCTCTGGACTAAAATTTATTTATTGAAAATATCAATTCGTTCTCCCTTCCTTTGGACTAGACATACAATGAATTGAATTGAAAAAAAAAAAAATAAAAAATGCAATCCGCTAAAGTCCCCATCTCCAAGCATGTAGTAAAATTTGTTTTTAATAACATATACACAAATTATACACAGCAAATATTGTCAACAGAGGCACGCCTCTGACCAGGGAAAGGGTCTTATACCTCTCAAACTCTCCTTATTTGGGTTCTGGATGGTGGAGTGGAATTATTTGGTGCAAATCTCTCATCCTCGAAGGCATTGCCAGCCAGTCAGGCATTCTGAGCGAGGCCAAAACCAGAGTGCGTCCTCGGTCGTCATCTTTTTGCCTGGGTTCCCGCGGCGGGGCTGACAGGTTCTGGGACGATGGAAATTTTTCTGCTGGAAGGGGTGGGGAGAAGGCACGCGTTGTGGTTGGTGTCATGATTTTTCCGCATTTTTCGGTTTTATTTTTAAGATTAATTGAAGCCCCGCGGAGCAACGAAAGGAACGCTGGCCCCGGTTCTCCAGCCGCAGATCGATGGCCAGCGGGCACTCGGCGGCAACTCGTGACGCGAAAAATGTGTTTTAATGAGAATATGTTTCGCGGAAAGTGAACCCAGCGCAATGCGCCAGGGTGGAGTGAACTTGACGTGGATGGGCCCGGTGTAAGTGAATATGAGCTTGCGGGGATGGTATGGAAAAGCGGCTGGAATTTTTTGAAGCAGATTTGATTTCAAATATTTCTTCAAGTCACACTGGTAAACAGTTTAAATTTTGTAACTAATGCGTAAATGAATTCAACAATACTTATTTATTGTCATAAAAAAGCGATGCTCAAATGTAAAATTACCCCCGTTATCAGTGGACTTGAACTTACACATTTTTTTTTTCAATACAACACCACAATAAAAACAAAGAATCGCAAATAAAAAAAAAAGTACTTATCGCATTCATTATGCAACTGATGATTCAGGAAGTAAAATGCGGTTTTAACTCAATTTTATTAAATACTCCAAACTAATTCATCACATTTCCTCTCCCAATATCTCCCACGCGCAGGCGAAAATGTAACAGCGACATGGACCGGGAACGTGACCGCGATCGTGACCGTTCGGACCGCACTCCGGGAGGTGGCGGCGGTGGAGGTGGTGGAGGAGGTGGTGGTGGCCCCGATCGGGACGTGAAGCCACCGATGGAGCCCCGGGACCTGTCGGCGACGCGGCTCTTCTCGGCAACGCAGATCAAAATTAGCACGTCACCCACCACATCGCCGACCATCTCGAACTCCTCGTCGCCGACGCCGACGCCACCCATTCCGGCCGTTTCGCCGGCGGTTTCGGGCGTGGGCAGCGGCGGCGGCGGCTATCACCACTCGAACCACAAGCAGATCACGGGCATCCCGTGCGTGGCCGCGGCCTCCAAGTACACGGCGCCGGTGCACATCGACGTCGGCGGGACGATTTACACCAGCTCGCTGGAGACGCTGACAAAGTGAGTAGTTTTGAGGAGAGCAGTTCTCTACGAAATCGATCATTTTTTTTAATTTTAATTTTTGTAATGAAACTTTTTTGGTGCCTTAGGCATGCTCAAAGAAGCCATTTTGCATCATGAGTTGGTCCATATAATTTTCCATACAAATTTGGCAGCTGTCCATACAAAAATGATGTATGAAAATTCAACAATCTGTATCTTTTGAAGGAATTTTTTGATCGATTTGGTGTCAAAAAATCAAAATTTTATAAAAATTCGAAACATTTTTAAGCGATCCCAAATAATTTTAATATGATTATCAATGTAAAAAAAAATGCATTTAAGATTGTTTTCAGTTGATTTTTTTTACCCTGATTTTTCAGATCGATTCTGAAGGGGGGGGGGACATAAACTTGGAAAAATATTTGCAACGGCCTAACTGAAAAAATACATTTTTTAATGATGTTAAATGATTTTTTTGTCAAACACCGAATAAAAATAGTTGAAAATTTGGTTGGTTGAATTTTACCTCTTTTTTGAGTAATTTTTCCTAAAAAAATGTGTAAAAATGTGAACCTAATGAAAATCAACCAGAAAATAATGATGATGATGATGATGATTTCATGATTTTTGTTCAAAGATATAAATTTTGCGTCACTTTCAATATTTTGACTAAATTCTTTCAACAAGTTGTTTAGAATAGTGCCCTACACATGCTGATTCCTTTTGGTAACGATTATCCCATTCCTAGTAAAGTTATGGAAATCATCATTAATCAATGTTGCCAACTAGGACGTCAATGACTGCTCCACAAAATTATATAAATTTTGAAGCACAATTGATTAAGATCAAAAATTCCTTCAGTGGCTTCAAGAAGGCAACAACTGGCTCATGGTGATTCCTTTTGGTGCTGAAATTCGTTAAATTGAATTTAATACAGAATATTTTATAGTGATGATCAATTTTCCTCGAAAATGATCAACGGCTTCACCTTAAACTTTTTTTGACACAAAATCTGTCACCATTCCCTGATTAATATTACACCATCATTTTTTTCTGGACAAAGTTTCATCAACATAAAAAAAAAACAAATAAAATTCCATTTGCGAAATCATAGAGAACCAACACCTCATTTCGCTTTGTACCACAAAATGTAGAATTCTAAAAATACGTTATTTGTATATTTTTTATATAATTTAGTAGACCAAGATAGGCCTCTTTTTAGTTAGAGTTCAGGATGGTGCCACATGTGGTAAAGGAATTTAAGTTGAAAAAATGTGCTTTTTGGAATTTTTTTTATTATCAATCAAAACTCAAAATTAATTTTTCGATGCAAAATAACATTTGGAATCGAAAATAACTTCAAAGTTTTTTTTTAATAAAGAGACATTTTCCGGTTTATTTTTTCAAAATATATATTTTGTATAAGTAATCATATTTTTGAAAAGCTGATCAAATTTTCCCATTTTCTTTAGAACATTACTGGTTGGACTGTTATCAGCGTCATTCAATTGACCTTATTATTTTTGAATTATTTTTATTTTTGTTTTGAATTGTATGGAGCCTAGCAAGGATAAAAAAATTATGCTGAATAGCTTTTCTTATGTAAACAAATAGAGAATATCACTTTTTTAATTAATTTCTGGTTTCAGCTTTGAAAAAGTCCCATTATGATTTCCAATAAAAAATGTTTTGCTTTGGAACTTATTTTATTTGTTTTGAAATTGTGAACATGATTTTTTTAAACATGTTGAAGTATAGTTAACTAAAAATAAATTAAATACATTATCTGCATTTTTTCTGGCTCACTAATTCAATTTTTGTAAAAGTTTGGTAGACCTTTGCAAATATTTTCTAAAGTTTATGTCCCTCGACTCTGGACGAAGGTGGGGGAAAGAATGGTTTTTGTGATTTGAAAAAAAAATCTAAGAAGCTTGTTTTCGATCTTCAGAAAGCTATAGAAAGAATAACAATTAAATCAAGACGAGCATTTTAATTGGTTTAATATTCAATGTTTGGCTAATTTGAAATGTTAGTCTTGTCTTAAAAAATTCCAAAATATTTTTTTCGAAGAGATCGCAAAATTTCACGAATGTTTCATGTTTTAACATTGAAAATCGGACCATTAGTTGCTGAAATATCGACATTGAAAAATGGTGGGTTGTTTCGGTGAGACTTAGAAATCTTCAATTTTCGTGTTTCTTTTTCTTTAAGTGGTTGTATCTCAGCAACCCGAGATCCAATCTTCAATGTCTCTTAGACAATATTATAGCAAATTTTCTGAACTTTAAAAAATAGAAATGGTCTCTTATGGTCACTATTTTTATAAATCGAAAAACTGCAAATATTTCGCTAATTAAACTTTCGGTGGCTATATCTTGAAAACAGAGAGTTTTCGATTGGAAATACAATTTTATATTAAAAAATTACGTCAAATTGAGTGCGGTGCCTGTGTGGACGCTCAGTCCTGTTTTTTCGTGTTATTTTCCGTCTCTTTTGTGTCGCTGTTCGAGTGCATGGGGTGTTTGGTCATTATAATTAAATAATGGCATCAGTAGTGCGGTGCCTGTGACGCGCAGTCCTGTTTTTTTCGTGCTATTTTCCGTCTCTTTTGTGTCGCTATTTGTGTACATGGGTTGATTGGATTTCTTTTTCTTCTTTTTTCATTGATTTTTTGTTCGCGCGTTCGTTGGCCGATGAATTTTATTTTTGTTCTCTTTATATAGTTTTCGATAGAAACGATCCGATTTTTGTTTTTTGAGACAAGCAAGTCGTATTGCTGGATTAAGTCCTTTCCATATCATCGAGGATCGGAAGGCACGTCGACGGATATGTTTTAAGGCTTATGATATAAAATAATTTTAATGAATGAAGCCCTTCCTACATCACCGTTGATCGGAAGGCACGCCGACGGAGAATTTCTGGAGAATCGCGGTCGAATTAATACTATATTTAAATCCCTAGATAGGTATCTTTCCGCAGCCGGCTGCCTAAGATTTTCTAAATTTCAACCGATAAACAAATTGCTCATGGTCGCATCACCTACCACAGTGAATCCTGACCTCATACCCATCTTACTAACCCCTCAAAACTCATGTGATACTTTGTCGGAGACGCAGTCGATTTGGCGGTCCCATCACTCAAGTATCGGCTAACATTCCCATCCACTTCCCCGTGTCTTACCACTGGTCGTGGCCGGCGTCGGTATTGATCAGCACGATAGGGACCTTTGAAAATTGCGAAGGGGTGATGATTGGTTCCTACTTTTCATCTGTGGTCCACGGAGCAATGTTTGGGGGTCCTGGTCAATAACGAAGTAGCAGCTACGGGTAGACACCAATGCTATGCTAAAAAATTACGTCAAATTTGTTTTTGAATAAAATTTCGAATTTTTATAAAAATCACTATTTTTTCTAAAATTCATAACTAGGCGGCCGATAATTTGACCATGTTTCTCGATGGCTTAAAAGTTGCAGATATTAGTCCCCTAAAACCAGACATGCATTGGCACGCTCTGCACTGGCACATCAGATTAGCACTTACCTCAAGTTCTACGCACACTGCGCATTGCACAGTGCTAGTGCTATTTTTTAGCACTTCCATATAGCACGCCCAAGACATTTTACTAGTCTTGGTGGTTAATTTATTACTTTTCCATAAATTGGGATACTGTTTGCGTCCTCAAGGGCCACAAGCGTATCCACTCGCCCAAGTACTGAAAACAAATTTTCAAGTTCGTTTGCCATTTTTGAAGATTTTCTAAAAGAAAAAAAAAATGCGCTTTTATTACACCACAATGAAAAAAGTTTACCTTGCTGAGAATAGAACCATGGATCTCTCACTTCCAAATCTAGAACGCAAGCACTGCACTAAATCATCAGATAAAAATTGATGGAAATATTTGCGCGAGGTTCCACTAGTCGACGTCACTCAATTCAAGATAAACAAATGAAAAAAGCGTCTTAGTTACCAGTTTCGTTAGAGTGCAAGGGCGAGTGCTATGATTGAAAGCTCAGTGCTATTCGCTAAAATAGCACGCGTGCTAGCTGCGTGCGGTGCCAATGCATGTCTGCCTAAAACACATCAAAAAATCTCGAAAATCCAAAAAATACACCCAAAATTCAGAATCGAGATAATCGTTCTCTCAAAATTTATTGAGGGCTCAGTGCCAAAATCGATAGAATAATGGTACCAACTCACACCATCATAACAAATGAGTTCATTCGTTAGTTGAATCAATAAATCTCCAACAAGTGTCATACATCGACTTCTGACTTCTCCTTGGCCACCAAGCTGTGGTGGCCGAGGCAGCTAAGTCATTGGATTGGTTTGTCAAAGGTCTCTGGTTCGATTCCGTTGTCGACACTTTTGGTTTTTTGTTTGACGGATGAACTTTTTTTGCAAATGAACCTCGAGAGAATAGTTCTATCGCCCATCTCGAGCTGTGTTCTCTGCGTCCGTGAATGGTACCACTATTCTCTCGACTCGAGACCATCATTCTCTCGGACTAGCGCTGCCAGTTTTGGGTGTACGTATTTTGGAAAATTGAGTGTTTGTTAAAAAAGTTGATTTAAAAATCTGCATTTTTTTATTCCATGTACCATTTTTTTCTCAATAGCTTTCAACAATACCTACAACTTTGCCGAAGACACCAAATTGATCAGAAAATTCACTCAAAAGTTACTGCTTTTTGAATATTTACGTACCATTTTTGTATGGACAGCAGCCAAAATTGTATGGAGACTTGTATGGGTGAATGACACAAAATAGCTTCTTTGGTCAAAGGGAAGGACCTCACAAAGTTTTAGCCAAATTAAAAAAATACAAAAAATAAAAATGGTCGAAATCGGCCGATTTCGTAGAGAGTTGCTCATTTTGTAGTTCAATATGTAATTAAATATTCAAATTTGACTTAAATGAGATCGCAGACCTCGAATTTCATGTTTAACCAAAAAACTAAATAATGTTTGTTTTGGTAAATAACATCGCCTTTGTGATTTTTATTGATATAAGTTTTTAGTGTCTTAAATATTATAACTAAGCTTTCTGTTTTTTTTTTTTTTTTTTGCAAAAAAAGAAGACATTTCTCAGAATTAGGAAGTAATTGATATTAAAATTTTAGCTGTTGCAGATGTTCCAAAAACGATACCCGAATCTAACTGTTAATGTTTTCCTTCGCAGATATCCCGACTCACGGCTCGCCAAGCTCTTCAACGGGTGCATCCCGATCGTACTGGACTCGCTGAAGCAGCACTACTTTATTGACCGCGACGGTGGCATGTTCCGACACATTCTCAACTTTATGCGCAACTCGAAGCTGCTGGTGTCGGACGACTTCCCCAACCTGGACCTGCTGCTCGAGGAGGCCCGCTATTTCGATATTGTTCGTGAGTACTGCTCATCGGCTTTTAAAGTTAACGAAAAACGGTTTGAAAAGAGATTAATGGGATAATTGTTGTCTATTTTAGCTATGATCAAGCAGATCGAGCAGATAAAAAAGGAACGAACCCGCAGCGGGAATGGGCTGGCCCCGTTTGGCGGAGGCAGCAGCCGGTTCCGGAGCAAATCTTCGTCGCCCCACGATGCCAACCACGACGTCGTGGCGCTGCACATTTCGCCCGACCTCGGCGAACGGATTCTGATCTCGGCCGAGCGGGCCATCCTGGACGAGGTCTTTCCCGAGACGAATCAGGCCATCCTGGACGCACGTACCGGGGCCGCTTGGAACCAGTTTGACGGCCGGCAGGTGATCCGGTTCCCGCTCAACGGCTACTGCAAGCTCAACTCCATCCAGGTTCTGACCCGGCTGCTGAACGCGGGCTTCTCCGTCGAGGCCAGCACCGGCGGGGGCGTCGAGACGCAGCAGTTCTCCGAGTATCTACTAATCCGTAAGAGTTCAATGTGATAAACTATTTGTAGAGCAGCGTTGGAGCCGCCATTACTGGCCGCCACCAGGACAGGACAGGATCGTACGTGTTTTAGCCAACTTTTAGCGAGCAGCGCTTATTTTTATTTATTCTATACGCTCATGAAAGATGCGTCCAATGAGACGCGACATAATTGACGACGGAAAATGAACTATGTCCATTTTAATGTAGCATCAAGTAAGTGAAACACAGAAAAAAAAACAAGATAAAAGAAATACTAAGGAAATTTATCGCTTAAGGTTCATCTTAAACTATTACACGTGAATTAAAAAGGAAGGAAAAAAACAAAACAAAAGCATCTAATTGAAAATTAGTGTAATTAGAAAATTCGAGCTGAATGAAACGTAAAAATGTAATCATAAACATACACACACAGACACTTAATGTTACCTCCTGTAAGTAAGTGACATTGGAACAAAACTAATAAAAAATCTCCGACTCTTACTCAGTGGTCTTTTATTTTTTTTAGATGGTGACCTGGGATGACCTTGGAATCTGGAAAAAAATAACAAGTGATATCACCGAAAACCAGAAATCCTCATTTATATCAATCCCTTCCGGTCAAGAAAAAAATTAAGAATTTTTAACGATTTTGCAAATAACTAGGCTTAGTGATTTTTCAGACTGAAAATTGACAATATTCTTGACAAGCATAAAATTTCACTAAAATGTCACAAAACATGCAAAATTAGCAAAAATTAGCAAAAATATTTTTTTTCTTTTTTTTACCTTTTTTGTTTTTGTCGATACGCAAATCAGCCATTTACTGGTCCCAATCAGGCCTTAAGGGGATACATACATATAGAAAACAAGCCTTACCCGACAAACTTCGTTCTGCCTTATTTCGTTTGTTGACGTTTTTTGATTTTTTGCTTATTTAGCCTCCTGGGATCGAAATAACTTTCTCCTTATAATTTGCCGATGCTCCGGAATCTGTTCCAGAGTGGCCAAAGTGTCAATTAGTTAGCGTAAGAACCTTCCTTGGACTTATACGAACCCAACGCAACAAAGAGCTCCTCGATCATGACAAACTATACGAAAAAATATGTTTTTTCGTTTGTCTTGGTTTTTCCAGCTATAATTTCGGTTTAATGAATGTTGCAGCTTATTATTTTGATAAAAACAAACTCCTATTTCAAGCCCAATTTACAAAAAAGTTAAGCCTAAAATATTCCATTATTCTTAATACATTTGTACAGTTATGTTACTACCGCAAATTTCAAAAATATCAAGGAATTTATGGAAAAAAAATTTTACCCTTAAGTTTTACACAGAAAAAAAAAGTTGAATTTTGGAATGCTGAAAATTTGGTAGGTTGAATATTAACTCTATTTTTGAGTAATATTACATAAACAATGTGTAAAAATGTAAACCTGTTGAATATTCATCCAAGACTGATGAAAATTCATCATTTTCTGGGGTAAAATTGATCTTTTTTTTTTGCCACAAAATCTGTCACCATTTCCTGATGAATATTACCATCATTTTTTTCTGTGAATGTCTTATTCCAATTAAGGATCAAAAATTTCAAAACATGCAAAAGGTTCAATAGTGCCCTACACAGCAAAAAATCCGATGGTAAAATCGCATGCAAAAACATGCACATCACCTTTGTGAGCAAAAGCATGTAATATTGTATGCGAAAACGTGTACATAATAAGCATGTACAAAAGAAAAATAAATTAGTGTTGCACACCCCAAAAATAACATCAATCTGTTGAGAGTCATATCCCGATTACCAAGTCCGCGCCCCAACCGTCTCGGCTATCTCACCGTCTTGTAAATGATGTGTCCAATGCCGATGTACCAGTAGGTTTTCCGTACGTCGTATACTGAATTAGCTGCATACGATGTATGGGGAACATACAGCTACATCGGTGTTGATCCAGCTAACTTCACAGCGGCGAGATAGGTGAGATGGTTGGGGCGCGGACTTGGTAATCTGGATATAACTCTCAACAGATTGAAGTTTTTTTGGGGTGTAAAATTTATTTATTTTTCTTTTGTACATGCTTTTTATGTACACTTTTTCGCATACAATATTACATGCTTTTGCTCACAAAGGTGATGTGCATGCTTTTGCATGCAATTTTACACAGATTTTTTTTACTGTGTACTTGGTCAAAAATACAGAAAGAAACAATACGTCGTCGTCGTGCTAACTTGTCGTACGTGCATTTTAGGCCAAATTGAGTTAAGAACACCATTTTGTGCAGCTCACAATGCTTCACCTTTTGATCTTCATAGATTCCCAAAATTCTGTTTCAATCTTGAGATATTCAATAAGAACCAAAAAAGCTCCGTGCATTTTTGTCACTCTTCAATCCAAGAAGTTTCAATCTTATCGTGCTATCATGACACAGCCTGAAAATTGATGTACGTGCGACAATTGGCCAAAGGGATTTCAGGTCAGAACGCGTTTGACACAGGAACGAGTTCGACTACCGTAAACATTTTTAATTATATACCAAACTTCGGGGCAATGCATAGAATGGTCAACAAAACAAAACGTGTATGTTACTGTCTACATTGCGTGCTCTCGTTTTTGTTTATTCAAGGTCAAACATTAAAACGCGTTTTTCTCGGAACGTCAAACTGCAACGCACGACAGTGTCAAATAGACAAAGTATTTTAAATAGCTTAAAAGTTTTTTCAGTGAAAGTTTGATTTGGCTCAATATTTATTTGCGCAAAATTTAATAATTTGTCATAATTGTCAAAATTTTGTAACTCAAAAAAACTAAAATGCTGGATTTAGATTAAGAAAATATTTCATAATTTAAAAAAAAAAAAAGGATTTAAAGGAAAAAAAATTCTGATGAAAAATTGTTAGAAAAGACATATTTTGCTTGCATTTTCTTGAAAATGACTTTTTATACTACATCCTTATGATATTTCTACATTTCCAACTTATTACATGATTTTTTGCCAGCTATAACAAAAATGATATGCTACTAAGTTATAAAAATTTTAAATCCATGATGGTGGCCAAAATGGCGGTGAGCTCGCTTAACTCAAAATTGACGGCAAAAACCAGAAAATAAATAATAATGAAATTTTTTTATGTTCGTGATTTCAATACCCATACAAACCTTTGGATAAACGAACTTCGGATAATCAAAACTTCAGTTAGTCGAGTCTAGACTGTATTCATACAAAAAAAAAACTAATAATATTTGTGTGAGGATCATTAAAAATTCGTTAACCCTTCATAATGACGGGTGTGGTTTAAAGAAAAATTCATAAATCACGTAATGAATTAACATTCCAACGCCCAAGGCTCCAAAAAAGTTGGAACGGTAACTTCAACTCAATGGTTCTCGGGCATAACTCAACCAATCAAGATAATTCTTCTTTCCAGTGATTTGTTAGATGATTCTAAAACTTTGCAGAACTTAATTTGATCAAATCTGTAGTTTTTACGATCAAAAACATCGTTTCAACTTTTTTTTCGCGAGTAAAAAAAATTCGCCAAAAATTCCGCGGAGGCAGTTTGAAAAAGGTGGAACGATGTTTTCGGTCGCAGAAATTACAGATTTGTTCAAATCAAGTTCTGCAAAATTTCAGGATCATCTAGACATTCTTACAAATCACTGGAAACAATAATCGTCCCGATTGGTTGTGTAATGTCCGAGAACCAGCGAATTGAAGTTCTCGTTCCACCTTTTTTGGGAGGCTTTGGCGTCCGTGTAAGTTGGACATGCGTTGGGCGTTCCAGTGTTAAATGGATGAGCTGTTGATTGCCAAAAAAACAAATTGATATTGATACTAAAATTAATTATATTTTGAGTAATGATTAATTTTGAAAGCATTACGAGATCAAAAATATCAAATTGCCAAAATCGGGTGTCGCTAAAAAAAGTGATGGCTGTTTTCCAAAATTGGATGATAACAGAAAAATTACGCATATTCCTTGTCATATACTCCAGCTCAGATATTTCAAAGGTGTCTCTTAAAAAAAAATGATTTACATTGTTTATTTCACTTTCATTTACCTTTGATGAAATCAGAAAACATGTTATTAAAATGAAAAAATCGGGCTTAAAACGATTAAAATAAATAAATAATTCACCAAAGAATATAACTCATGTTTTACTAGACAAAATGTATCTTGTCGTACCGCACAATTTTGTTTTGTTGAATTATGATGCCGTACACGGAGAAAAAAAATGTTCCAAAAATCGTGAACAATCGTTCATGAAAATGGGAATCACGAACAAAATGTTCAAATTCAATGGTAAGTTTTTGAAAAATTCTCATGGGATTTGAACATTTTGTTCGTTGTTGCCATTTTCGTGAACAATGTTCACCGTTTTGGAAATTATTTTTTTCTTCGTATAGTCCTGAGTTATCTTTTGTAAACTATTCAGCACGTCCCCCGCACACACGACACGCTCGCCACATCAAAGATCGTTCCAACAGGGCACTGCAGATGCTGGCTGTCCAGATTCATATCACAGTAAAAGTAACGCGTGCAGTCGCTCGGGTCCGGACTCAGTCCTGGTGATTGACACTGGAACCCCCCAGGAGAACTGGTCGTATCCGACGATCCTTCGACGCAACGTCCCTCCTCAAAAACGTGGTTCGGATCACACCGGAACAGCCGCGGACTCAGCACTCCGGCCGTGTTGACACAGATGTAGTACAGATTGTCGGTTCCCGGCCAACCCCTGATGTCTCCGGCTCTTTCGCAGCTCCACTGTGGCTCCAGACAAACTTCATGATCCAAGGACAGCGAGCACTGGTTGGTGGTCGGTGAGAAGGCCGAGTTCTGGCACTGGATCTGAATGGACACCATGTTGCCTGCGTTGACGTAGCACATGTGATACGTCCGACAGTCGAAGGGGTTTGGGAAGACCCCTTCCGAGCTACACACAAAAACGCCCTCCTGGTTTTCCGGATGGCATGGCCCAATTCGTTGAGAGCAGCCTCCATCTTGCTTGTTGCAGAAAAATCCCTCTTCAGTGTTGCAGGAATCGAACGGAATCTCTCGCCACTGACCACCGTTGAGTATGCAGTAAGACACGGTTGAACTATCGGAGCAGATGATTCCCTCGGTGGTGCACTCTCCCTGGCATTGCGTCACCGAAAGTATTCGCGTTTCAGCGGCGAAAGATTCGATGACCTGTTAAAAAAAACAATTCGATATTAGCATAAGTTCAGAATAACGGATTTATCACCTACCAACACGGTTGAAAATAGCACCAATGCACGAAAAACCATAATGGTCAAAGCACTTTAAACAGTCAAGCAAAGAACGTCCCGAAATCACACCTTTTACTGGGAAAGTTAGCAAGAATCCATTGGAATTTATACGCTCGAAGGCTGAAGAAATTGCTATCTTAGATAAACACTTGCCACACCCGCCGCCGGTTATGTTCTTCCCCATTTCTAACCGGTCAATCATTGGTTTGATGGTCGTCCACGGGCCAACTGATGGCCATTTCGGCAATGTTATCTGTCAACGGAAATAGTCCGTGGCTAAGTAAAGACAAGCAAGATATCGAGTGATGGACAGAGGGTTTAGAAGTCGAAACTGTGTGACAAAATGGCTTTGAAATTGGTTAAACTTAAATCACGTATTTTAAATATAATTTACTTTCAAAATGCTCAAAAATTTATAAAATAGATATCTAAGCATTTAAAAAAGAAACGGTTGTCATTTAAGTGACATTCAATAATGTTATATTATTTATTGAAAATTGACCTTTAAAAATCATTTGTGTCAACAACGTTAATTTCCGGGCACGTGTGTTCGTGTATTTGACACCTGTCAGTCGTTCTAATAGGCGAATTCGTATTCTCTCATTCGAATTAACCACCAAAACCAAAACCAAAACCAAAACCAAAACCAAAACCAAAACCAAAACCAAAACCAAAACCAAAACCAAAACCAAAACCAAAACCAAAACCAAAACCAAAACCAAAACCAAAACCAAAACCAAAACCAAAACCAAAACCAAAACCAAAACCAAAACCAAAACCAAAACCAAAACCAAAACCAAAACCAAAACCAAAACCAAACCAAAACCAAAACCAAACCAAAACCAAAACCAAAACCAAAACCAAAACCAAAAACCAAAACCAAAATAGAATAAAACCAAAACCAAAACCAAATAGAATGAAATGAAACCAAAACCAAATGAAACCAAAACCAAAAAAAGAAAACCAAAACAAAACCAAACCAAAACCAAAATGAATAAACCAAAACCAAACCAAAACCAAACCAAAACCAAAACCAAAACCAAAAGAATAAAACCAAAACCAAAACCAAAACCAAACCAAAATAAAACCAAAACCAAAACCAATGAACCAAAAGAAAAAATGAAACCAAAAAAAATAAACCAAACCAATACCAACCAAAACCAAACCAAATAGAACCAAACCAAAACCAAAACCAAAAAAAAAACCAAAAAAAAGAATAAAACCAAAACCAAAAAAACCAAAACCAAAACCAAAATAAAACCAAAACCAAAACCAAAACCAAAACCAAAACCAAAACCAAAAAACCAAAACCAAATAAAAAACCAAAACCAAAACCAAAACCAAAAAACCAGAACCAAAACCAAAACCAATGAACCAAATGAAATGAACCAAATAAAACCAAACCAAAACCAAAATGAACCAAAACCAGAACCAGAATAAAACCAAAACCAAAACCAAAACCAAAAAAATAAAACCAATGAAATAGAATAAAACCAAATGAATAAAACCAAACCAAAACCAAAACCAAAACCAAACCAAAACCAAACCAAAACCAAAACCAAAACCAAAACCAAAACCAAAACCAAGAACCAAAACCAAAAGAAAAATAAAACCAAAACCAAAACCAAAACCAAAACCAAAACCAAAACCAAAACCAAAAAAAAACCAAAACCAAAACCAAAACCAAAACCAAAACCAAAACCAAAACCAAAACCAAAACCAAAACCAAAACCAAAACCAAAACCAAAACCAAAACCAAAACCAAAACCAAAACCAAAACCAAAACCAAAACCAAAACCAAAACCAACAACTCTCCGAATTTGATTATCCGAAGTGACATTTCCCCAAGGCCTTCGGATAATCGAGTCTGCATCAGTTTGCTCTCTTTTTTAATTTCTCTCATTCTCACTCTTGCAATGCTCATTTGGAACATCTCTCTATTCTCAATTTCTCATGTAACGTTAATCCAGAAGTAGTCCTCTATTCGTTCATTCATCTTTATGCGAAGCTCAGGGGCACTTCAGTTGACTGGTGAGGTTTCGTCCAACAAGTCGCAATGAAGCCCTCGTGGATGCTTTTGGTGGTTGGAATAACCGTACAGTTCACCAACGCTAAAGGTAAGATATTTTCAAAGGAAGACTCGTTATTCACGAGAGCTTTTTTGTTTGAAACTTACCTTTTTTTTTGAAAAACAAATTGAACTCTGATTTTTCAATCTTTTTTTCTTATTCAGGCATTATTTCTTCAATAAATAAATGCTGATAGGAGTTGCATGTTGGATTATTTTCAAATATTGTTAAATATTTTGATAAATTTTCTTATATTATCTAATCTAACCCAAGCGCATCCTGGAATATATTGGGGTGGTTTCTCCCAACAACTTTTGTTTTCTAACCGGCCAGGCCACCTACGTAAAGTTAACCGCAGAGATGATTCATTGAATCGGATTGAGTTTGAGCACGACTGTTTAATCAGCAATGAATTTCTGAATTTATAAAACTAAAAATTTATAAAACTGAATTTATCATACTAAAAATTGTTATTTTTTGTGCAGAGCGCCAAAGCCTCTCGTGAAGATGTTCTCTATGTCTGCGTCGGCGCGGAAGCGTCTCAGCGCTTTTCGGGGATTCCCGCCAGATCAAAACATTCAACGTTGATAGTGACGACGATCGCAAACTGGTTGCAGCTCAGTGTGGTACAAGCCGTGAACCTTATCATAGCGGGGGGATTTTTTTTTTTAAATGTTGTTGAGCATACCAAACAATTGTTGACATTATGAAAGTGCTGATATTTCTGCTTGTTGGGGCACTACGAGATGTTGCAAGTATTGATTGGTGATCGTTCGAAAAAGTGTGTTAAATCTAAAGTGTGTTTTTTGTGGCAGGTTTGGCATGTGGGAAGACCGCCACGATCTTCTCGACGCGGATATCCAACGGGAAGGACGCTGAGGAGGGCGAATGGCCATGGCATGGTGCTCTGTACTATAGAACAAGGCAGAATCAGCCTTACCAGTACCGTTGTGGGGCAACCCTTATCGGTTCTCGAACTGTACTGACGGCAGCACACTGTATCGTTCCGAATGGGATTGCAATACTACCGTATAATGTGCAGGTCAAGTTTGGAATGATCAGCCGAAATCGTCCCGGGAGCAATGCCAAAAGTTACGGAGTTCAACGCATTGTACGCCATGACCGGTACGACCCGAAAACATTCCAGCAAGATATTGCTCTGCTGAGGACAGTCGAAGAAGTTCATTTCTCGGAGTACATTCGTCCGGTTTGTCTACCGAGCGCTTCTCAGAAGGAGATTTTCGAGCTGGGTCACTCTGTCGGTTGGGGACTCAACGGGGGCGATCAGCTGGAGGACACCCTTCAGCACGCTAGTCTTCCAGTGGTAAGCTACACCAGCTGCCTACGCAGCAATCCGACGCACTTTGCAACGGTTCTGGCACGTGACGGAGAGGGTAACTTTTGCATTGGTGGTACGGGAAACGTCAACGTTTGCCAGGGTGATAGCGGTGGGGGGTTCTTTCAGGTTTGGGACCACTCCTGGTTCATTCGCGGCATTATCAGTACTGGCCCTCAAACTGTCCGGCAAATGCATGGGCGCTGCGACACGTCGCAGTACGTAACGGCAACCAATGTCTCGTACTTCCGAGAGTGGATCTACAAGGTACAGAATGGATGGAGGAACAATCTGCTTGATTTGGCGGACTGTGGGACGGATTACCATGACGTGAGCATTCCGGAGGAGGAGAAACCCACCTTTCTACAGTACCCGTGGATCAGCGTGGTGGAGTATAAGATGTTTGAAGCTAGGAAGTCACAAGCGATGTGCGGTGGAGTTCTGATTCATCCCAGATTCGTCCTGCTAGCAGGACACTGCGTTTGCGAATCTTGTGCAAGCATTAGTCTGTAAGTATTGAAGTGGAAAGCTGAAGATCTGTAACACGTCAAATACATTTTATAGCAACTCCGTCAAACTGGGAGACTACAACCTATCAACCGATCCGGACATGGAAACAATGTTCGGCGATTCGATGACAACCTACACCCAAACCATTCCAGTTGAAAAGTTCATCCGATATCCAACGACAACCAATCAAAGTCGCTACGCCAACGACCTTGCCCTGATCAAGTTATCCCATCCGGCCGATCTGGGCTCCGTCAACGTGCGACCAATCTGTGTCCCGACGGAAGCAGATCATCCCATCGGCAACCCTGCAACGGTCTCCGGATGGAAGCGTGCCGGCGATGCAGCGTCCGTGGTTCAACGGGAATCGGTCCACCTGGTAGACAACGGACTCTGTGAGCAACAGTACGGTCGGATCAGGGTGGAGCTGGGAGTTCGCGAGAGCGTTCTATGCGTCGAGAGGCGCGTCAAAGCGACAAACTGTGGCAGCTTTTTGAGCGGAACGCCACTGCAGAACGTGCGGACGGACCACGATGGGATTAACCGGTACTATCTGCGAGGGTTGTACGCGTTTGGACTTTCCCGATGTAATCACAACTTTACAGATGTTTATGTTAATGTTAGTTATTATGGGCGGTGGATCAAGGAGGTTGTAGAATCAGAGAATGGCGTTGAATAAACTTGTTCAAATGCATTTTTCTTGACGATTACCTTTGCCGAAAGCCCAAAATTTACTATACTATTATCTGCATTTCCTAAACAACAAAATCTTATTCCAGAGTACGCCGAGTGGGGTCGTTCAGAGGGCACGGAAGGATTTTCCATCGGCGGCGAGCAAGTGATCAACCCCAGCCTGTACCCGTGGCATGTGGCCATATTCGTGCAGGGCAAGTACGGCGGCGGTGGATCGCTGATTTCGGACTCATTCGTACTGACTGGTGAGATTCGTCATGTGAGTTAAGTTTGAACGTGACTTGAGCATTCAGCTTCTTTCAGCGACCCATGTTGTCTACAATTTTGCCACGGAATCGTTGGTGTCTCCGAAAAGTATTTCGGTGAAGGCTGGCATCGTGAAACTGGGCGATGCTAGTGCCAAGGTGTTCAGTGTTGCCGAAATCGCTGCGTATCCCGATTTTGACTACGCAAGTCTTGATAACGACATCTGTCTGTTGAAGTTGGAGACAAAGGTGAAGTTTGGCGCATCGATTAGACCGATCAACCTTTGGGATGAAGCTGATAGAGACGTTTCGATGTTGGTTTCAAAGCAATACAGTGGACAAGTCGTCGGCTGGGGACTGGTTGAAGGTGGCGGAAAAACCAACAATCTGAACAGAGTCGAGATGAACTTTTTGGATGCAGAAAGTTGTCAGAAAGGGGTGCCAGCTTTCAAACGGAATGATTTTCCCAAAAAAGATAAAAGTTACTGTGCCATTAGAGAAAACCAAACAGTTTGCAGTGGGGACAGTGGCGGTGGAATGTTCTTGTACGATAGCAACAGGAAGGCTTACTACCTGCGAGGATTTGTAAGCCAAGGGGTGACCGCTGGAAGAGGCTGCGAAGCTAATGTTCCAGTGTTGTTCACCGATATTGCGTTCTACTTGAAATGGATCGAGCAAACTGCACTTCCCAGGTGCTACAACTTACTTGGATATGGCGAATGTCCAATGTTTGGGATGGATGAAAACAAGTACAAATTGCCACTCGGAATTGCACACTTAAATTACAAATTCAGAAGAAACCTCCTGATCAGTGATTGTCATGGAGTTCTGATCAGCAAGAAGCACGTTCTGACTCAGGCTAGTTGTGTGGAACCAAATCAACTTCGAGAGCTGTGAGTATCACTGATACACTTTCAAATTCATCTAACCCACTCTTTTTCGCTTCCAGGCAATCCATCACAATTGGAAACATCTTCATCAACGATTACTCCGGATCAGTTGCAAAGTACGAAATTAACTCAGTCAACACCAACGCTGAATTGGCAATCCTCGCCCTCAACCGTGACGTTTCCCAACAGATCAGCCCAATCTGCCTTCCCACAGCCCATGAAACGGGATCCCCAACAATCTTTTTCTGGACACGCAGATCTCCACACCCGAAGAAGATTCAGCAGGTTCACATCGATGCGTTCAAAATGGGCGACAAATCAAGCCACATCTTCCAAGTCCCGTTGCCGGGCAACCAAACCCGGCTCGGTGGAACGCCACTTCTGTACTCCATTGCCGACTCGCACATGTTCCTGAGGGCGCTGGAGAAGTGTCCTTGGAAGGGTTGTGTGCAGCAGGAAACGGCACAGTTTGTGGATGTGCTGCTCTACGGTGGGTGGATTCGGGATGTCGTGGGGGCGAAGAGTGGCGAGGATGAGCTGCTGCCACCGCGGTGTGCGGTGTGAAGGTTTTGGAAGATTGAATGGAAGCTGGTGGTCATTGAAATAAATTGATAAAATTAAAATTTCTTCAACGAATGGTGAATTGCTATGATCGCAAAGATCCCGTATTTTCGTTTATTATATTATATCATAAAATTTTGAGGATGATAAAAAAACAAAAAACAAAAAACAAAAAACAAAAAACAAAAAACAAAAAACAAAAAACAAAAAACAAAAAACAAAAAACAAAAAACAAAAAACAAAAAACAAAAAACAAAAAACAAAAAACAAAAAACAAAAAACAAAAACAAAAACAAAAAACAAAAAACAAAAAACAAAAACAAAAACAAAAACAAAAACAAAAACAAAAAACAAAAACAAAAACAAAAAACAAAAAAACAAAAACAAAAACAAAAACAAAAAACAAAAAACAAAAAACAAAAAAAAAAACAAAAAACAAAAACAAAAACAAAAACAAAAAACAAAAAACAAAAACAAAAACAAAAACAAAAACAAAAAACAAAAACAAAAAACAAAAACAAAAACAAAAAACAAAAACAAAAAACAAAAAACAAAAAACAAAAACAAAAAACAAAAAACAAAAAAAAAACAAAAAACAAAAACAAAAACAAAAACAAAAACAAAAAAAAAAACAAAAAACAAAAAACAAAAACAAAAACAAAAACAAAAAACAAAAAACAAAAAACAAAAAACAAAAAACAAAAACAAAAACAAAAACAAAAACAAAAAACAAAAAACAAAAAACAAAAAACAAAAAACAAAAAACAAAAAACAAAAAACAAAAAACAAAAAACAAAAAACAAAAAACAAAAAACAAAAAACAAAAAACAAAAAACAAAACACAAAACACAAAACACAAAACACAAAACACAAAAAACGAAAAACAAAAAACAAAAAAAAAGCAACCACGCTTACCCCCACACGGGGTTCCTCCAACTGCGTTACGTAATAAAAAGAACGCTCCCTTAGAGTACTTCAGGGGTCATATTTAAGCTCGACAATCTTAAATGAGTAAAGTAATTAAAAAAATGTGATTCGACTATACGAAGTTTCAATTGACCGAAGTGAAATTTTGCCAAGGTCCTAGGATAATCGAAACTTCATATAATCGAGTCTAGAGAGATAAATAAAAATTTCCATAGTTCTGGAGATACCACAATGTCTGTAACAAAAAAAAATTAGTGCAAAAGCTCTTGTTGATGTGCTCCGTTATAGAGCCAATTAAACTTTTCAATTACGTCCAAGAGAGCTAAATCGATTTGAATGAAAAGAAGTTGTACAATTTTGAAGAAAAGCTCTGAAACCTTCTGACCATTTTTTACTCTCCGTCTACAAAACACATTCACCTTCTTGAATAAAAGCTGTTCAAATAATCCTTATCAAATCTAGTTCATCAATAATACAATGCAGTTGAGTTCTCGCTAGCTTCAACGATGGTTGCACTTAAGTTTTCACTGTTGCTGTTAATTTTAGCTTTCGTAAAGTTTAAACCAACACAGGGAGGTAAAGATTGTCAAATTAAATTCAGTGTGCCGTATAGATAAACAAATCAATTCCATGCAGCCCACTCCTGCGGCATCGTGGACCGCCTCGCCGGTTACGTAATCAACGCCGAAGAGACGGAAAATGTGTGGCCGTGGCATGTGGCCATCTACAACAGCAGCAACGCGTACATCGCCGGCGGAACCATCGTCAGCGATCGGTTCGTCCTGACGGCGGCCCACGTGACGTTCCACAACCAGAACCTGCCGCTGCGTCCGTACGAGCTGCACGTCGTGATGGGCATCAAGAATCTGTCCAGTCCGCAGAACTACACGCGGTATGGGAACGTTTCGCGGATTATCCGGTATCCGGAGTACAACAGGGACACGATGCTGAACGATCTGGCGCTGTTGCAGCTGTTGGAGAGGATCGAGTTCAGTATGCACATTGGTCCGATCTGCTTGTGGCCCGTTGGGGGACCAAGTTTGGAGAAGCTGGCAGAGGAGCAACGAGGAACCGTTGTGGGTTGGGGTTATACGGAGAACAGCACGATTTCGCAGGTTCTTCGGGAAGCTGGGATGAGCATTATTGATTTCCCGACTTGCGCGGAGAACACCAAGTCTTTTCAGCCGTTGCTGACCAAGGGTCGGAACTACTGTGCCGGAACGCGAGGGGAGGCTACCGTTTGCCGGGGGGACAGTGGAGGAGGGATGTACTTCATGGTGGGCTTCAAGTGGTACATCCGAGGTATCGTGAACCAGGGAACACCCACGCAGGACACGCGCTATCCGTGTGATCCGCGCAAGGAGGTCATTTTCATGGACGTTCCCTTCTACCAGAAGTGGGTCGAACGACATGCTCTGCCCAAGCAGCACAACCGACTGGGTTTGAGTGAGTGCGGTATGGGAAAGTACGAGGGGGATGTGGAGCGGGATGTTGTCAAGAGTCCGTGGATCGCTCACTTGTTCTATCGGTTTTGGGATCGGTTCAACGTTAGCGATTGCCATGGACTGTTGGTTCACCCGGAGTTTGTTGTTACGCTGGCGAGGTGTATTATCGATCAACCGCAGCGAAAGTTGTAAGGACATATCTTAAATTTCGAATTTCAGGCTAACACTAAACAAGTAATGTTTCAGATTATACGTGGTTCTCGGTGAGGAAACAATCGGACCCGATCCGTACGAGGAAAACCTGGACTACGCGTTGTACGCTGAGATCACGGAAAAAATCGTCCACGAACAGTTTAAGGAGGAAGACTTTGGGTATGACGTTGGACTCGTACATCTGAAGACGCGCGTCGATTTCAGCAAAGAACACATTAAGCCCATCTGCCTGCCCTCGGCACGGGAGCCCGTTCCGTACTACGAGCAGTTGGCCTGGTATCGCCGGGAGGATCATCCGAAGCCGCTCACCTTCTCGCACCTGCAGGAAATTCGACTCGAGTCGTGCATTGCGCGGTACAAACGGAATGGAATCTCCGCCAGTTTTGACCAGCTGATGTGTCTCCAGGATTGTCTGTTTTCGAGTGATGTGCTCGCCAACGGGACGTACACCTGCCACGTGATGCTGGAGAAGGTTTACTGTGACATTCCGCTGTCCGGGGGACCGGTGTACTATACCAAGCACGATGGACACGACACGTACACGTATCTGGCCGGAATGCGGGCCTTCGGGACGGCCAACTGTACGGACCGGCTGAACGACGTGTACTCGGATATGTTCGAGATGGGAGCGTGGATCGAGCGGAAGATCGAGGAGAACTCACTGTTCATTGAGCAGTTGTGATGGGCAATTGCATTTCGAGTTGTTTTATTTTATTAGCACTCTAGTATAATCAAAATAGAGAATAAATTACAATAATCTTTAAAAAGCAATTCACACCCGACTTCTTTCTATCTGATACCGACAGAGATAGATCAATCGGAGAGACTCTCTCCCTTCAAGCTCTCCACGCACATGTCCTGGAAAATCTCTTCTCTCGCGATCTTCACATTTTACAAAAAAAAAACTCTCAACAGCTCATCTTGAAGAAGATCAACCGGTTTATTCTCCAACGATCGGACCCTCTCCCATTCAGTGATCGCCGTTCGGCGAAATCGGACGGGTCTCTTTCAGTCTTCTTTAACCGCGATCAACCTCCCAGTTCTGTTCAATGAAAAGCTTAATCCCTATCAGTCGGGGATTCCCCACCGTCATATCAGCGCTGAGCGCGACCTGTCTGCTGTTGACCTGCTGTGGCTTCCCAGTCCAAGGAGCAGGAGGTAAGGGCTTTTATTTACTGATTTAGGTGTTGCAGGACTGAATTCTTTGAATTGCAGTGGAGTGTGGAGAGCGGAAGCTAACCCACATGGGATACATCGCCCATGGATACGAAGCCGTGGAGGGAATGTGGCCATGGCACGCCGGAATCTTCATGAATGTCCGGAACGGTCCTCAGCAGTACATCTGCGGTGGCTCGATCATCAGCGAGTACTTTGTGATCACTGGTAGGTGTTGTTTGATCTCTGTGTGGGGGTACACATCATAATTACCAACTTTTTTAGCTGCCCATTGCACCGTTCCCAATCGGAACATCCTGGCGGCGAATATGGTCTCGGTTCATCTCGGGCTGCACAACCGAACAGGTCCAAGCGAGCACTCGAAAATGTACGACGTAGTGGAGATCATACGACATGAGGCCTTCAACATGAACAACCTAAGGAACGATGTTGCATTGCTCCGAATGGCGGACGACATCGAGTACTCGGACTACATCCAACCGGTCTGCTTGTGGCCAGAAGAAAAGAAGAGCTTAAATTCGATCCTGAACAGTCGTGGATACGTTGTTGGGTGGGGACGAGGAGATACACACAATTATGCAGAACTTCTGCAAGAAGCCACACTTGCAGCAGTAGAATATGAAACTTGTCTGAAGAGCCACCCGACACACTTCCAAAAGCTGCTTTCCGACGACAAAAGCAGCTACTGTGCAGGAAATCAGAACCAAACGAACGTTTGCAGTGGAGATAGCGGCGGTGGCATGTACTACAATATTGGCAGTTCGTGGTACATCCGAGGATTGGTCAGTACAGGTGTACTACCTGTAGGTGACTCAGCAGCTTGCAATGCCAAAGAGTACGTCATCTTCTCCGATATCCCGTACTATCTGGGGTGGATCACAAAGCATCAGGAAAATGTGAAGAAACGAAACCTGTTGAATTTAGGAAGCTGTGGTTTAGATACCTACAACGCTAGCTACCCAGAACAGGACAAGTCACGGTTTCTGCAGTATCCATGGGTAGCAATGCTTGAGTTTAAGGTTAGAGGATCCACTTCGAATCTGACCATGTGTAACGGAGCGCTCATCCATCCAAGGTTTGTCGTGACTGTGGGACACTGCGTGGACGATTCAGCTTCCAAATATAAACTGTAGGTTACTTCTGCCCGACACTCTCGCCTTATCAATAACCATTATAGTTTTCCAGAACTTCCGTCCGCCTCGGTGAGTACAACTTCAAAACCAACCCCGACAAGGAGAAAGACGCCAAAGGCGTGGAACAGTCCACCTTTATCCAGGTCATCGACATCGAAAAAGTGATCCAGCATCCGATGTTCAACCAGCCACGCTACGACAACAACATCGCCCTCCTAAAGCTCAAAACCCCAGCCGACACGGGCCGTCCCAACGTTCGACCCGTCTGTCTACCCACCCTGGAGGACTTCAACGAGATGTACACGATCGCCGGCTGGAAGCGGGTTGGCAAGCAGAACCACATCATTCGACGGGACGTTGTGGCGCTGGAGGATTACGGCACGTGCCAGAGCATCTACAGCAAGATGAAGATCAAGTTGAGTGGGGAGGGCAGCCACATTTGTGGAACGTACCACCACAAGGAGCAGATGGATTGCTTCCACTACATGGCCGGAGCACCGTTGCAGTACGTGAAGAATGCTGACCGGAAGAATCAGTACTTTTTGAAGGGGGTGTTTGCGTACGGATTTCCCGGGTGTCAGCTGAACTACACCGATGTGTTTATGAGTGTTAACAAGTACGCTTCGTGGATTAAAATGGTGGTTGAGGAGGAGGAGGGTCCCTTGTGATGTGTGGATCAATATAATCAATTTTCAAATTTTGATAAAATATGACTATAGATTAAATTGTAAGTTTATCTTATTCAACGCATTGAAAGACCTTGTTAACGCAGTTGAAAGACCTTGTTAATGAGTGAAGAAATAAGGTAATCTGAGTGGGATTTTAACAGATTTTTATCAACCGCGGTAGATTTTCTTAAAATAATTCCAAAATAATTCGTTGGCGTCGAACTGTCGAAATTTGATCGCGGTGAATAACTTTCAACCAAAGTTTTTTATGTGCTCAATGTTCAATGATTCGGTAGATTTAAATAAAACCTACCACGATTTTACCGAAATAAGTTAGATATTACGGCTTGGGTTACCAGCCTATTGCAATTCATAGAAGGTAAAGACAATTGTCCATCTAAAAAACAAGTTTCATAATTTTCAGTAACAAATTTATGCCCAATTAATTGATTTCAACCCGGCTAGAAACTAGGTTCGATCGTAGAGGGTTAATACATTCCCCTGCTTGCTTACAATATTGTACGCAATCTTTCATGCAACAAGGTTATGCTTAATAAGTAGAACGCCATCTGTGTGCATTGCTGTGAGTAATTAATTCAAATTTTCCTTATTTTGTGATGTTTAAGAAGAGCTTTTGAACTCAAAAATAAGACTTATATGTTTCACGCTTCATGCTCTTGAAATATTTCAACGTTTATTATAACTCACGGTTGAAATGTGTCCATGACTTTAAACGTTATTAAACATTTGATTTTTTCTAATTTTAAACATCATTAGAGTTCCATTGTTAATTTGGTTAACCGCGGTAATTTTTTTTTTAAATTCGTTGGCGTCGGACTGTCAAAAATCATCGCGGTGGATACTTTTCTACCACAGTTTTTTGTGTGATCAATGTGGTAAATAGAGTTATCTAAGCCCGCTCTCACGCACACTAGCACGCCATGTGTTTTGCTGGCTGGTACAAAATTTAACCTCAATCTTTTTCGTGTACGTACACGCAATACATGCGCACGTAGATAACTCTATAGAGCTATCTAAGCCCGATCTCACACACACTAGCACACCATTTGTTTTGCTGGCTGGTACAAAATTTAACCTCACTTTTTTTCGTGTACGTACACGCAATACATGCGCACGTAGATAACTCTATTCTTTGGTGGATTTTTGACAGTTCGAAATCTTTCAAGAAAATTTACCGCGGTTAACCAAAATCCAATTAACAATGCAACTTAGTTTAAAAAAAAATCATGCATTTTTTTGGCGTGAAAAGTTTTTGAAAAAGCATCCAAATACTTATTGTACAGTTATGCTCAAAATGATTATTCACACAGGAAAATTTATTTTAATTTTTTTTAGTTGGTTACATGTATTTCCATTAAAAAATGGCCTCCTGATTTTTCAGACCAATTTTGGAGTGGATTGCGACATAAACTTCAAAAAATGTCTGCAACAGCCTATTCTAAAATTCTTGAAATGGTCTACTCACAAAAAAATAAATATGTTTGCTTTGAAAGTTGATACAATTAAATTTCAAAGTTTTATTCGTGTTTTATTTTTAATTTTTTTCTGAAATGACGTTAAGCTACAATACTTAATTTGTATTTCAATAAATTTTTTAAGGTGGAAAAGATAGAGCATGTTGTTTTTTTTTTTCTGAATGCATGCTTTTGTTTTATTTTGCTTGCACAACATTTATTTGAAGTTAAAATGTTTATCGAAGTTCTGGTCAGCAAAAAAATATTTAAACTAAAATTCAAATTCCAAGGAACCATCGCAAATAGTGTCCAGGGTAGAGGTGGGCAAAACCGCTCTTTTTTAGGAGCCGCTCATTTTCGTTCGCTCTTTTTCAAAATTTTGATGAAAATGTTTTTTTCAAGAATCGTATGATTTTAAAAGTTATTTCACACTGGATTTTTACAAATTATTTGATGAAACTGAAAACGATAAAATGTCCTTGAAAACCATTGGACTTGGCGGTCTCTATGTCAAGATTTCTACTCGAACCTAAACATTCGAGTAATTGAATGGCATCCAAACTTAAATCTAGGATTGGAAAAATTGCTATTAATTTAAAAATTGCGTTTATTTCTGCAAGAATTGAACTAATGCTGATATTTTATTTGGAGGAAACATTCTTTGAACTCTTTTCTACATTCTGATTTAATCGATAAAGTCTATAAACGCTCAAGTTGATTTGGACAGAAGGTTTTTTTTCCAAAATCTCTAAAATATTCAGAAGATTTTTGATAATATTATGCAATTTGAAATGCTCAAATTTGTATTCCAGTAGTACTTTAATTTATAATCAGTTGTAAAGTGAAAAATATTTTCATGTTGTTTAAAAAAAAACATTTTTTGATTTTTTATAGGCATCGAAATATTTGAAATTGCATTTTAAATTCTCGAAAACAAATCTAATACTACATTTTTTGTAAATTCAATAAATTATATTTATAACAAAAATCATGCCATGTTGGGCCGGTTCTTTCAAAAGACTGAAGTTTTAAAAAGAACCGCGGTTCTTTTTTTGTGAGCCACGGTTCTTTCGCTCTTTTTAGTGAATCGGCTCTTTGAGCGGCTCGCTCTTTTTTTGCCCACCCTTAGTCCAGGGCATTCGTGAAAATACAATGTCCCATCATAGGGGGACCTGGATTACCTTCTTAGAATGGTGCCCCAGCGAAAAAAAAGGGATTCCGTAGCGTATGGTGGTGTGAATACTTCATGCTCAAACTCCACTTCAACCAATCATGTCTCTGCGATACAACTTCTCTGGTCTGGCCGCTTTTACACTTGTGTTGTTTCAACCAATTGAGCAATTCCCTGAGATTTCTTTATTTCGATTTTTTATTAATTTTTTTAATCCGGCTGATACTTTTTTGGTGCCTTCGGAATGCCCAAAGAAGCCATTCTGCATCATTAGTTTTTTCATAAGATTTTCCATACAAATTTAGCAGCTTTCCATACAAAAATGATTTATAAAAATTCAAAAATCTGTACCTTAATAAGGATTTTTTTTAAATCGATTTGGTGTCTACCGCAAAGTTGAAGGTTCCATACCTTAAACTTTTAAGGACTATACTGAAAAAATTATGCAAGGTAATTTTTTTTTGTGATTTTTAATATCTCTTTTTGTAACTTAAACTCCTTCAAAATATACAGATTTTTGAATTTTCATAAATCATTTTTGTATAGACAGTTACCAAATTTGTATTCCGAAAAACGTATCTTTCATCAATAAAAAACACTTAAAATGTTTTAAAAACTCTGTCATTTTCAGTTACTCAAGGGTTAAATTTTTTCGGAATATGTCATTATAAGGGAAATTTAATGAACTTTCCGAATTAACCCAGGGTATTTTTTAAATTTAGAACAAAAATTTTCATTTTAAAATTTTGTTCCTTTGCAGGTTTATATTTTAGAGTGTAACAATGATCTACAAAGTTTCAGAGCAATTAAAAATGTTTGGTATACTAACACAAGGGGTTTGCTTGAAAATGACCCTATTGGAAAACACATAAAAACATACTGAAACTTTAAAAAAAACTGCAAATGTCTTTCTTCAAAATTCCTTTTTTTCTTTATTTTTTTTTTGAACTGTATGGAATGTAATCAAAATATCTAGTCAAATTAATATCTCCAAGAAACATATGAAATTTAATCGATTATGCAATCACATTTTGTATTTTTTTTATCACTCCGAAAACTACCCAAAACAAACAAGGCTCATGACATTACAAAAATTGCATCATTAGTAGTCATTGCGGTGGCCATTAGAAACATAACAACCAGGGTCTTTGCAACATCCCGGAAAAAATCGCACGATCTCTGAACCTTACAAAAAAAAGAATCCATATAATCAGCAACAACAATTGCAGCAGCTAAGCATAACACAACATCATCAGGAACAGCAGGAAGCATCCTTCCTTCCTTCCATATCTACAGTGCAGTGCTGCCAACAGTTCCAACAATCGTACCAACAACGATTTATATACTCTCTTCGTCGTCGTCGTTGTTTTTATGTGCATCCCTCTCGACATAAAACGGGTCTGGCGTGTTTTTTCGTATTATAGTTGCTCCTTGCAAAAGTCTAGACTCCACAAAACCGGCGAAGAGGTAGAAGGTATTCTCGTGAGCCGGCGGTCGCTTCGTAACTGGGCAGTGTTGCCAGATGGAAAAAAAATTCACCGTTTGTGCAAGCGAAACAGCGATACAGAAGGGTTTCCGATCCCCCTTAAAACACAAAAAAAAACTCAACACTTCGTTCTTCAAACCAAAATAAATATCGGCAAAGAAAAAAAGAAAAGCTTCGTCTTTTGCGCTTTTGCTTTTCCCTTTTCCTTCCGCCACGCGATTCATTCACACTTTGCGGACACTGTTTACCGCTGAAATCTTCTTTCCACCCTCAGTTGAGATAAATTCTCTCCCGCAAGAAGAAGCAGCCTCTTCAGCAGCAACCCGACACGGTGATGCCGACAGGATGCGCGCGGCACGAAATTTGCGCACGGAAAACGATTCCTCGTGAGTTTGGTGGCACGATCAGGACACGAGAGAGCGCGAGAGAATCTATGCGAAATCTCTTGCGCGAAAGCTTTCTCTCGCACAGAGAGTGTGCGAAAGGGAGATGGAAAATCTGTGCGGCAGAGTGGAAAACCGCAGCTGACTGTGGGATGTGGGGGGAAAAGCTTTGCCGACTGGAAGGAATAGTGTTGCCAGGAAGATGGTTTTGGTTTATTATTTTGTTCAACAATATGATTATTTTTTGAGTTATTTGGTTAATCTTTGACCAATCATACAAGTTATATCGGTTTGAAATTATATTTTAATTTTTTCTCCTTTTTTTTAAATTTCCACATTGCACAGTAGCCTGTCCTATTTTGAGGTCATGTCGAGGAATTTCAGGTGCTCACTTCTTAAATGATAGATTATGATGCTAGGAACAATGTTTTCTTAGACAAGAAAAAATAATAAAATACTTTCTCGCACCCCCTAGTCGATTTATTGAAAAAAATCACTTTTTTGAACAAATTTTCTAAAATCGCTTGGAATCAATACAAAAACTGTTTCGATCAGGTGTGTATTATCTTCAAACGATAGGTTTTTGTCCATAGAATAAGATGCAATATCAATATTGGACCAAAATTTAAGTTTTTGGACTCTCCCAGGCGGATTTGTGTCGAAAAAAATCGCATTTTTTCGAAACTTTTTTCAGAAATGTTCATTTAATTTAGGGTTGCCTATTTTTCCCAGTAAAACAAATGCATGCAGCTTGTAGGAAATTTCATGGCGAACATTTTTCTCTCTGAGAAAATCCAATTTCGACACTCCAGAGCCGAGATATTTGAATTTTAGTGAGGAAAAAAGTGCCAATTTTCAAAATTTCTCAGAATTCAGAAGCAAGGCCTACTAATTACACGATGTAGCAAGCATATGTCTCAAAGGTCAGGGTATGCTTTTTTATAGTAATTTTGGCCGCTGAATCCAAATATGAAGTCAAATTTCGTGTAAACAGTGATGTTTTGGAGTTACACCCTTTTGGAATGTTATTTGCGTGTTTAAGAGGCAGTTTTTGTAAATATTGCTCGGTTTGTTCTAGAGGTCGTATCGAGGTGCTCCGATTTGGATGAAACTTTCAGCGTTTGTTTGTCTATACATGAGATGAACTCATGCCAAATACGAACCCTCTACGACAAAGGGAAGTGGGGTAAAACGGGCATTGAAGTTTTAATTTTCCGAGGATTTCGAATATGACAAAAGTGAGACTAAAAATTGCCGCTATGGATGCCTACAGGACAATAACTAACGTTGTAAAATGTTTGTTATCGAAAAATCAAAAAAATATGAGAAAAACTGCGATTGGCCAAAAGGTTATTACCGTAGGCTTATAGTCCATGAAATTCCCTATTTGAACTAAAAGAGTATGGGTGTTCCTGGCTGTTGCAAAAAGACATTGAGGTTTAAAAAAAAAATTTAACAGTAATTTGCAAAAGCTATGAGAAAATGTTAAACCAATCCTGGATGTCTATGGCTCATTTTGAAGTGCTTCAAAAGACCTTTCGAATGCATCTAAGAGAGTTGGAACTGATCAAGTTTTACTAAAAGGGACCTCAAACTTCAATGCCCGTTTTACCCCACTTCCCTTTGCCGTAGAGGGTTTGTATTTGGCATGAGTTCATCTCATGTATAGACAAACAAACGCTGAAAGTTTCATCCATATCGGAGCACCTCGATACGACCTCTAGAACAAACGGAGCAATATTTACAAAAACTGCCTCTTAAACACGCAAATAACATTCCAAAAGGGTGTAACTCCAAAACATCACTGTTTACACGAAATTTGATTTCATATTTGGATTCAGCGGCCAAAATTACTATAAAAAAGCATACCCTAACCTTTGAGACATATGCTTGCTACATCGTGTAATTAGTAGGCCTTTCTTCTGAATTCTGAGAAATTTTGAAAATTGGCACTTTTTTCCTCACTAAAACTCAAATATCTCGGCTCTAGAGTGTCGAAATAGGATTTTCTCAGAGGGAAAAATGTTCGCCATGAAATTTCCTACAAGCTGCATGCATTGGTTTTACTGGGAAAAATAAGCTTCCCTAAATTAAATGAACATTTCTGAAAAAAGTTTCGAAAAAATGCGATTTTTTTCGACACAAATCCGCCTGGGAGAGCCCAAAACCTTAAATTTTGGTCCAATATTGATGTTGCATCTTATTCTATGGACAAAAACCTATCGTTTGAAGATAATACACACCTGATCGAAACAGTTTTTGTATTGATTCCAAGCGATTTTAGAAAATTTGTTCAAAAAAGTGACTTTTTTCAATAAGTCGACTAGGGGGTGCGAGAAAGTATTTTATTATTTTTTCTTGTCTAAGAAAACATTGTTCCTAGCATCATAATCTATCATTTAAGAAGTGAGCACCTGAAATTCCTCGACATGACCTCAAAATGGGACAGGCTATTGCACAGTGGTCCAGATCGCAAAATTAAGTGGAAAATGGATTTTCAGAAAAATGGTGATGTTTTGGACCTCTGGTGTCTTGAAAAGAGTTGTTGCAAATGGAATGGGTCAACTTTTGGTTTGGTAGAAAATTAGGGTGGTTCACGATTAGGGTGATTTTCAAAATCTAACTTTACAGGAATATTTTTGGGAATTTTGCTGTCTTCTAAAAAGTTGTTGGGCTTGCCAATCCAAGCAACTTTGTCGAAGTCACCAAAATTTTCTCGTAATCTACGCCTTCTATAACCAAATTTATAGAAAACATCTGAGCAAACCTTCAAAAAACAGTTTTTTGAACGTGGCATTTCAGGGTTAAGTTTAAGAGAAAAGTGATATTCGGAGCACTTTTAGAGCTCTAAAAACAAATATTTGTATTTTTTGACATGTCAATTTGGACTTAATGGTCAAAGTAACGGTGGGTCTCGTGGCGCAGGGGTAGCGGCTTTGGCTGCCGATCCCGATGATGCTATGAGACGCGGGTTCGATTCCCGCCTTATCCACTGAGCTTCTATGGGACCATCCACAAACCACGTGAACACTTTTTTGGAAATCCCAACCCCCCCCCCCCCCCCTCGTCGACAATTGTGCATACAAAAAAAAACATTTTTATATGGAGCGTGGACAATCGCCATACCCCCCCCCCCCTTTAAGTGTCCACGTGGTTTATGGATGATCCCTATCGGATGGTGAAGTAAAACGTCGGTCCCGGTTTCTCCTGTCTCGTCAGAGGCGCTGGAGCAGAAATCCCACGTTAGAGGAAGGCCATGCCCCGGGGGGCGTAGTGCCAATAGTTTCGTTTCGGTCAAAGTAACAGCCATTTTAAGGTAAAAAGATGCAAATTTAAAACTCAAATTTTCACCAGGTTGCATTTCTAAGAGGTTTTTTTCTTTAAACTCGAGATATCTTCATTTGAAAAAGTCTAATTTTCAAGGGAAAACCATATGGAACCACCCTAACGAAATTCGAAAATTGTTTAATTATATGTTTTTCCATGTAATTTTGCCCGATGAATCTGAATTTGCCCTCAGAGTTGAGCCATAGTGTCGAAAAATCGATTTTTTTTAGTCCGGCTGAAACTTTTTAAGTGCCTTCGGTACGCCCAAAGAAGCCATTTTGCATCAACAGTTTTTTCCATATAATTTTCCATACAAATTTGGCAGCTGTCCACAAAAATGATACATAAAATTCAAAAATCTGTACCTTTTGTAGAAATTTGTTCATCGATTTGGTGCCTTCGGCAAAGTTGTAAGTTTGGATAATAAAGGGTGTTTTTTTAATTTATTTTTTTTGTCACTAAAACTTGATTTGCAAAAAGACACTAAATTTTTCGGATATGTTTTAGGGGACATCAAATTCCTAATTTCCAGAAATTTCTAGAACGGACAAAAAATCTTTGACTGAGTTATGAATTTTCGAATCAATAATGGTTTAAAAAAAACGAAATATTGGTCTTAAAAAAAATTTAAACTTCATTTTTCGATGTAAAATCAAATTTCCAATCGAAAAGCACTTTAATGAATTTTCAAAAAATAAACCGTTTTCAAGTTATAGCTATTTTATGGTAACTTTTTTGAAAATAGTCGGAGTTATTTTTTTGTTTGAATTAGTGCCCATGTTTGCCCACTCCCGAAAAAAATATTTTTGGAAAGCTGAGAAAATTCTCCACTCTGTTAGTAAAAAATAGGTTTTCGAAAAACTGAATTTCCTCCTGGTTTCTAGAACAATATAGGGGAGTGTGGGGTAATTTGGACACCCTAAGGAAATTGCTCTGCCACGGGCTGTATGGATATTTTAAAGGAATGTGGATAACACCAGAGGATAATAGAGACCATATTTGATGGAAAAATGTCATTCATTTCGATAAATTTTGATGAAAAATCCATTTTTATCGCAAAAAATAAAAGGTGTCCAAATTACCCCACATTTTGTGTGGGGTAATATGAACACCCTATGGGGTAATTTGGACATGCCTTGTGGGGTAATTTGGACATGCCGGGTGGGGTAATATGGACACCTTTTGTGGGGTAATTTGGACACATGTTGAAGAATAAGTTTAACATTTGATTTTTTGAGCTTGTTTTATATCCATCAACCTGGTTTTTAAATTGCTTTATATTTTTAAGTGTTTTTTTGCTCACAATATTTCATCAAAGGTTTAAATATATTTTGTGATAGAACTATAATTCAATACGAAGATAACAAATAGTTTAGTGTAGTATACAAAATTGATTCATTAATTCTGAAATGATTTAAACATTGATTCTGGATTAGGCACAAGTATAGTTTTTAGTGATTATGGTATCGTTTGGATTTATATAAATCAATCTTTATATAGAACTAATTAACTTGAAACTATCATTTTTTTTATTTTACATTCTGTAGCCCTTCAAATTTAAATATTATTATAAACCAGCAAAGAAATTAGAAATGTCAAAGAAATTAATTAAAAGCAATCAACATTAGAGTCTAGTTGAACGCCAGATTTGCAGTAATCAGATTTTCATCCATTCGAATATTGGAATAAATTTATCTAAATTGAATAATTGGGGTTTTGTGGAAGTTCTCATTGGCCACATTTCTTTTTGAGTGTTTTGAACCCTCTAAATGTATCTAAATTCCTTTAAAAACTCAACCAACCATGAAAATTACTTTTTTTGCCTGACAGGTAGACTTTCAGGTATGTCCAAATTACCCCACAAGCCATGTCCAAATTACCCCCATAGCATGTTATATCATAAATTGCAATTTTTGATAATAAAAATGGATAAAATGCACAATTTTTATACGTACATATCTCAGGCATCGTCCAAACAACCCCCTTAAACAAAAATTGTCCACTTTTTTGCCATATAACTCCTGCAAAACCTTATTTCCCAACCCTCAAATATTAGAACTTAAGGCAGTGCCAACTGGCCTTTGGAAACTTTTACATATTATACCAAAACTACTTAAACTATTCCAACTTTTTTGGTTTGTCCATACTTCTAGGCCATTACTAGTACTAGCCTTATCACTTAAATTGCCGTTTTCACATTATATCCGAAGAAAACGCGATTTTTAAAGGGGTGTCCAAATTACCCCCACTGTCCATATTACCCCAAACTCCCCTACTGGTTGTTGTAGGCTTGTTTGAAAAAGCAAACGATTTTGAACCAATTTGCAAAACTTCTCAAATTCGATGAAAATTTATATGGGACAATTATGTGATCAAAGACAGTGTATTAAATAATATTTAAAAAATAAACTGTGATATTTCGGATATCCAACGAATGTTTGTAGGATTGAAAAATGGTTAAGAAAACACTAATGACCTCGTTTAAATGCATCACAATTTTCTTACACATCATTTTTTTCAAGACGTTTACTTTTGGAATATTTAGTTTTCAATTGAAACCTTTGTTTTTAATTTGTTATTTTAAAGCAAAATTTATGCCCTTGTCAGAATTGATCAAAAATTGCACACAGTTTTGAAGGAAGTTGAGAAAATACTGCAATTTAGATTCATTTCATAATCTTTGGGAGTTTTTCATCGGTATACCAATTACCCTAAAAACCTGAAATTGATACCTCCTTGGATGTAGAAATATATATTTTAAAAAATCGTATCGCATGCTTTCCATTTTTCAAATAACGATATATTAAGAATATTAAAGTAACAGTCAATTGTGAAAGTTTTAGTATTTTATTCAAAAAAGGTGATACTAAAATGCACTTCTATCTAAACCTATAATAGGAAATAAGATTATTCTAAAAATAAATTAAGGTATCTTGTGAAAACTCAAAAAAACAACTATTTGAAATCAAACTCTAATCTAATTTTACTATGCTCAGAGAAAAGAGAGCTAAAAATCAACTTTTTTCTCAAAATTATCTCCAAAAGTTACCTACACTGTTAAAAAATGCGAACCTGTTAGGTCGTTCTGTATTGGAACATTCTTAGAAGCAACCGACGCAAACGACAATATGTAATTTAGAACCAAAAAAAATACATTGATAGAGTTTTCAAACCATTCGCTAAATTTCGATACAATTAAGTCCAAATATGAAGCAAATTTGTTCTGTTTTTTTTTATTGTTCGGAAAGATTCATAACAATAAGCTTAAACCTGAGCAGTTTGATGAAACATTTTGTGGCAAAAAAGTGTAATTTTACATCAGGAATGTGTGAAATTTGCAATAGTTTTTGGTTGAATTTAAATTTTTTACACATTGGTGAAGGTACAGTAGCTCAAAAATCTTTATTCATAAAATTTTCAACCTTTTTTTATCTAAACTTCGATCAGAAGCGATTTAGGACCAAAGAAATTTTAATGTAAAATATGCACGCACAAGTTTGACTGCATGCTCAAAATTGCGAAAAACGTACATTTACTTTAAAAAATATGTTAAAAATTTATTTAAAATAAATGCACATTGCTCCAGAAAGCAAAATTATAAGGAAAATGAATTCTCTGAAAAATGTTACAATTCTGGAGCTTTGATGTCTTTAGAAAAGTTGTTGAAAATGGGAAGAGGTGACTTTCGGCTTGATTGGAAATTAAGTTGGTTCAAGATTGCAGTGATGTCGAAAATATATTTTTAAGAATATTTTCTTGGATTTTATGTCAATCCAAGCAACTTTGCGAAGACACCAACATTTTATCTCGCAATCTACGCATTCTACGACTAAATTTAGAAAAGCATTCAGGGTTAAGTTTTAGGAAAAAGTGAAAGGCGTAGATTGCGAGATTAAATTTTGGTGTCTTCGAAAAAGTTGCTTGGATTGTCAAGCCCAACAACTTTCTCGACGAAAAAATCCCAAATATATTCCTTAAAAGTTACCTTTTCGAAAAAATTGTAATCGTGAACCACCCTAATTTTCAACCATGCCAAGAGTTTCCCACCAAAGCTCCAGAACAGCACAATTTTTTGGAGAATCCGTTTTCCACTTAATTTTGCGATCTGGACCACTGTGTACAATTAAGCATTGCAATTGTACAGATCGTGAAACATGTAATTTTACAGGAAATTTAATGTACCTTTAGATTCTGCAATAACTCAGAAAGCTGGCACCCCTGGCCCCACATTTCACGTCACAGCCGGCTTCTGGTGGAAAATTTCATAAATAAACAAATCTTGGCGTCACGGCCGGGACATCCCGCGCCAGAACGAGACAACCCCTGGCCCGCTTTCTCTCTCGCAAGGACGAGGAAGCTTTCTCTCCATCACGCGAGATGTGCATTATCCTGCGAGCTTTGTTTTCCCGAAGCGTTTTCGCGAGAGCGTGCGAGAGAACGAGCGGAAGGCGTCCTGCCGGGAGGTGAAAACCGACCGACCGACGACCGGGACCGGGTTTTTGGTTGGCGATTTTTTAAACAATTCCGCACCATTCAGACACGAGTAGACTTTCGGAGCCGGCAGATCAAATTTGCACGCGGTTCAACCCTCGACACGTGCACGTGGCTGTCTGTCTGCCTGGGTGTGTGAGTGTGCATGTGTACGGGGAAAAGGCGCGCGTGACGCCGCGACGACGACGACGACGTGTGAAACAACTCAACTCTTCCTCTGTGTTTGTGTTCAGGATAGAAGAAGGAGAAGTAAAAAAAAAGTTGCGTGTGCGTGCGCTCTCGTTGTCGACGATTGTTTTCAGAAAACGAGAACAATTGTGAATTTTACGGCAAAAAGGATAATACTCTTCCACTGAAAATTGCTCACACACAAGTTGTGTGTACGTGTGCCGGGAGCTTGTACGTGTGAACGTTCCGGCTTTATTTTTCTGCCGGAAGTCCGGAAGTGCGTTACGTTTGTGGATGGTCCTTAAGTTAAGAGGGGGAACGCCAACAGCACAGGAAGTGGAATAGCGGATATCACACACTATCGAAGCGGTGAAATCTTCAGCTGGAAGTGTTTGCGTGTGTGTGCCTGGTGGCAAGTGAGATTTATGGCCAGTTCCGGTTCCAATTTGGGGCGGATTAGATAGTCCCTGGTTCCCGATTTTCAGGCCAGCTAGTGCGTGCGTACGTGAAAGGTGGCGTGATTTTTGCAAACAAGAAAAAAACGAGGAAAAAAGTCCATGATCAAAAGCCTCCATACATTGTCACTGAATCGTGCGAGTGTGAATTTACGTGAAGAACCGGTTCCGAATCAAAGAGGAAAGTACGTGCAAATTGCGTCCTTGTAGCAGACGCTCTAATCCAATATTAAAACAGGACGTGCACAAAAAAAGCTCCAATCTCCAACGCCGAAAAAAATACACACGTGTGTTTGTTTGGTCATAAAAGTTGGCCAAAGTTGGCTCCAGCCTAAAGTTTTGGCCCCTTAAGAAGAAGACGGCGAAGACCATTGAAGAAAGAAGTAATTTTGAGCAGCAACTATTATTCCGCTGAGAATACAAACAACGACAGCAGCATCGCACAACACAGTGATGAAGTTTTTGAGCCGGCCTGTAAATATCTAATGACCCCCGAGGTTGAAGTGAATTGTTCCGGCGAAGTATTAAAGCTGGAAAGTGAGGAAGGATCAGCGAGGATTTTGAAAGCGCCGGTTCGCTAAAGTTGGTGACTTTAAAGTAAGTGCAAGCGTTTGATGAAACGGATTTGGGATCTTGGTGAAGTGGTTGAACAACAACAGTTTGGGAAGATTCGTTTAATCTGCGATAAATGGACCATAAAAATCTTGTCAAAAGATACAGCTTATTGAAAATTCTTAATTTCATTAGGATAAAAAATGCAATTTGCAAAATTTCAGAAAGGGTTTAACATTTTGTGTTCCATTTGGACTTCGGTTTTTAGAAAACGCATCCATGTTTTTTAAAATAATATTAAAAACATTTTGGAACCTCTTGGAAATCAAGAAATTCAACGTTAACATTTCAAACATGTGATATGAGATTAGAAGATTACAATTTGGGATTTTCTTTTTTTTTTCAAGAAAAAAAAACTAAGAACTATGATAATCTTGAGCCTTATCGATTTAAGTTTAGAGGTTTCTATTGAGTGTTGAAGGCAGGGTTAAAATTAGCAAAATCTGTCAAAAAATCGATCAAAAATCTGGAAAAATCTGGCAGATGAAAATCTTACCAGTCTCAATGGTGAAGGGAAGGGAGGATATATCTTTATTCAAATATTTGTAGAATTCAGGTGGTTTAATTGATTTTATGACCTTAAAAATGTTTAATTAACATTCCCTGTTAATTAAATGAAATGAAAAATCTGGCAAAATCTTTCAAAATCTGGAACTAAGCAGGATGAATCTTTATTCTGGCTGACACTTGAAAAATCTGGCATTCCCAGCTTTATATGGCAGCCTGGCAACCCTACTTGAAGTTTGTTTGGGAATTTTGATCAAAATGTATGTAGAAAAGATTTTTTAATTATTTTTTTTTGTCAAAACGTGATTTTATTTGAGATGAAGACAGAGTACCGTAACCTGGGGTCAATCGGGACACATGGGGCGAATTGGGACAGTAGTTTTAACCATGTTGGAGCACATTATTTTGATTCTTTTGGTTGGTTTATGTTAGAACAGACTCAGACCAACAAAATGTGTACATCCATTTACAAATTTAAAACACAGAAAAAAAATCATGGTAATATTACATCTGGGAAGGGGTACATCTTTTATGTCAGAAAAAAGGCGTAATTTTACCTCTGGAAATGTGTAATTTTACTACTTTTCTAGTGTAATGTCACTTTTTTAATCTAAATTGAGGTAAAATTACATCATAAAAGAGGTAATATTCAACCTTCCAAAATTACAGCTTCTAAATTTACATTATTTTTTACTGTGAAGCTTTAAGTGCTCTGAACACTGTTTTACCTATTCAGACTGTAGCCCCAATTCACCCCAGATTATGGTACTTGAAAAAAAATCCCGTTTTGAGCTGAAATTGCTCATTACATTTTACATTTTCATAATGTTTTCACAATGTTTGATTTATGAGATAAAAATTGCCAGATTAAACTATAAATAAACTACATATAAATTAAAACTTAGCTAATTCTCTAAATTTATTAAAATTTTGGTAGTTATTTCTGCAACATAAATTTTAATTTTGATTTTATGAAAATTACACAAAATACCTACCAATGGATATACATCTAGTGAACGTATCCGCTAAGTCGATGATGTTGAAAACATTTGTTGTTTTCTAAATCGATGACATTTTTCTTCAAAATCGTTAACGCATTGTCGATTTCAAAGAAAAGAAAAGTGCTATCGATTTCGAAAACAACAAATGATTTTGAAGTCATCAACATTGATTCACCAGATTTGCTGATAAGATTGCGATCCGTGCAACTCCGAGATTTTTTTTTAAAGTTTTTGACACATTAAGCTGATTGTTAGAGTAATAAGGCCGTTGCAAATGTTTTTTTGAATTTTACGTCCCCCGATTCTGACCAAAGCTAAAGGGGGTGAAAAAAAAATCATTTAATTGAAAATTTTAAGCCATGTTTTAAACATTTGAATGAAAAATGTGTTTTAAAATGCATTTAACACTTGTTTAGTTGTTTTGCAAAAACAAAATTCTCAAAAACTGTAAGATTTGACGAAAACATAAATTTAAACAAAAAAAAAAACCGTTTTGCGGTACTGTCCATCTAAATTTTTCGACAAATCAAAAGATTTTTGAATAAACCCAAAAATGTTGAACATGATTCTAAATTCAGGGGAATGGTTTTTAAATTGATTTCAATTGATTGAATCTAAATTTTCATTGAATTTTTGAAGTTTTAAGAAACAATACTGTTCAACCTAGAGCGTCCAATTTCCCGTCCCGGGAAAAAATTTCCCGGGAATTCCCGGGATTTCCCGAAAAAATTTATTTCCCGTTTCCCGGGAAATTTGTAAATTTCCCGGGAATTCCCGAAATTTAAGCAAAAGTACACATTTTCTACACTTTTTGGAACCGTTTTTTTCGATGCTCAGAAAAAAATAAAAGAAGATGATTTTGTTCAATAAAATTTATTTTATAGCTCATATACAATTAATCAGATTATCAGACACTTTGATATCTGAGAATATTAATTTTTGAAGCTACGGGAAAATTAAGTAAGCTTTTTCAAGAATATTTGGAATTATTTCATTAAAAAATATATTTAATTGAGAATTTTTACGTTTTTGTTTACCATAATCTAATGAGTTGAAAATCAAATTGGTATCTTAACATTTTTGAAATAGTTTTGTGCAAAAGAAATTAATTCAATTTGTTTAATACCTGGTATACAAGAAATTACAATATGTAGTTAAAGAAAAATGGAGCACTGGTGTAACAATTGGTGTTAGAAGGTTAAATATCAAAAAATGTAAGACTGATTGTGACATGATGTTAATTCCAAATATTTGAAAACATTGTGTTGTTTGAAGTAAACAAACAAAAGAAGTTTGATTTTTTCTTTGCCATTTTGTCCAAGAACTGAAACCATTATGACTTTTTTAGAAAAGTTATTTGTCATGAAAAAAACATAATTTGTGCATGTTTTTTTCCAACTTTTTGTATCAAACCACGCTCTTTTTTACTAGTCACAGAGGCAAGAAAATAATGGGTATGATTGTGGAGTATGGATTCATTTTAGGGGAAATTCTTGTAGGTTTCGCAGGTTAAGCACTCGCTCCTAACTCCATCCAATTTGCTATTTTTTCTATTTAAACAACTAATTTTGCAAAACTTTTAAAAGTGACTTGCTTGCTTACTTCTTATTGAGCTATTTATCACTCTATTTCAGTTGAAATCGCCTTCAATGAGTTGTAATTGAACGTCAAAGTGCTGACTTGCCAACATAAGAGATACGACGGAATAAGATGCTGTTCCACTACTCACTGTCTAATTACCTTGATTAAAAAATAAATGACATTATTTTTTGATTTATTGTACTATTGGAACATATAAAATAAGAAAAAAAATAACATTTTCTTGCAGTTTTATGATTTTTGACCTGCAGTTACGCTGTTAATTGATCCTCACACTTGTTTTAGCCTTTCAGTTGCTGTTCTAAACAACTTAATTGCAGCAGAACCAAGATCAAAACAATTTTCAATAAATTTTCAATTTCCCGGGAATTCCCGGGATTTCCCGGGAAATTGGTTGAAAATTACCCGTTTCCCGGGAAATTTGTAACCCCGGGAAATTGGACGCTCTAGTTCAACCCCCTGATTTTTCAGGACGATTTTGGCGGGAGATTTAAAGCAGCCTAACGTTATTTGAAAAAATGGGCTTTGGGTAAAAAAAATAGAATTTTCATCAGTTTCTAATGAATTTTCATCAGGTTCAGGTTTTTGGTGATATTTTTAAAGTATGGGTCTTTCTTAGACACTGGGTTGCACTACAAGCTGCTGTTGTTGACATTGTTCTTCAATGTCCCCACAAGCTAACCTGAAATTTTAAGCCCATTGAGTAGTTGCAGTTTTCATTTGATATCTGAATAGAATTTTGTACTTATTACAATGAAAAGTAGCACTTTCTACATTTTGTTAGGGATATAATGATAAAATTCAGCTTAAATTCTTACTTATCAGAGTAGATGATAGGTTTTAATCCAGGGGGTTTTCTACTCTGAATATTTGTTTTTTGAAATCATGTAATTTGGCTAGATATAACCAAATATTCAAAGGTACTCAATTTAATCATCATAAATTTTTGTTTCATTGAAGAACTTGCTGTTACCATGCGGTTCACAAGATGTTAAATTGTTATGAATCAAAATGAATTGAAAATCTGGAATTATGTATTATTATTTCTTTCGCCGTACAAACATTAAAAAAATGCTGTTACAAAATGTCTTCGATTTATCTTTTGAATCAGTTGGTAAGAAAAAAATCATATGCTCAGCATAGCTATAGATTAAAATAAATTCCGATAAATTCATAATCTCAGCATCAGTCCAAAAATTTCATATGTTTTTACTTGATATCGCAAACATATGGTGGCACACGACATGAAATTATCGCCAAGAAGCAAAACTTGATAGAAAAAAATCACCCATGCAACCGTCAACCAGCATAAAAACACTCAGCTTAATAATCAACCGACAGTCACCTAATGGCATGTTGCGCAGTGCAGTAAGCTGTGCTGTGCAAACGCTAATCATCATCATGGATGTGCAGCAGCAGCAACAGCAACATAAAGTGAAGAAAGAGGGTGAAAGAGGAACGCCAAGAGATAAAGCTAACGAGAGACGACGACGCTGTCGGCAGTTCGCTCTTCCAATATTGTACAAAAATACACAACAAGACTGTGATATGCTCCTGCTGCTACTGTTGCTTGCTGTTGGCATACTTTATTTGCAGTTTGCGGAACACATATTGGAATGATGATGGTTTCGTCGAAGAACCGGATGTGCATGACGGCGGCGCCGTCACTGACATCCTTTTCCCCTTTTTCCGATAGGTTGTTTTTTTCTAATGCTATCTTCGTTTCTCCCGTTTTCCGTTTTCTCTTTTTCAATACTTTTATCAACTATTTATTTTTTGCTGACGCTCTCCCTTAGCCCTTAGTCCATCTAATTCATTTATTTATTTATTCATTTCAAGTGCATCGCATGAATGTATTTGCTTACTCTTCTGGTAACGTGGTCATCGTGGTCCAGTTGCGGTTGATAACCATGTCCAGATGACAACGTGCCAGCAGCTGGCGCTGGCTGTTGCAACATATGGGTTGCACTTTAATCCGAGTGCAATGCATAAGTCATGAAGATTGAACACATTCAAGTTCTAAATTTGTAGAACCACACCGCGTCAGATTAGGCTAACAAAATGCTAATCGCTTCATTACTCACCACAGCGTTTGATTCAACCGGTTGAGCTTGAAGTGGATTAAATAAAGTGTGACGTCAATATTTGGGGGCCAGCCATAAACTACTGATTGTATCAAATTGAAGATTGTTGGAAAAGCGTCAAACGGAACCCAGCTACATTGTCGAGGTCAACCCCCGTAGTATGACCATACGTCTGACGTGGGACGTGGTTGGGTGGCAAAATGAGAAATTACTCTGATGATGGCCTGGCAGCATCAGCGCGCGCTGGATGGCGGCTGACCTTCGGCAACATATTGCACACTGGCCTGATGTTGGCTGAGGCAAATGCAGTTTTTCCTTGTTATGGAAGCTATGCGCGCCCAGGAGGAAGATGGAGCACTGCGCTTGGAAAATCTAATTTTGAAACAAGTGTAATTTATTTATAGTTTACGACTCTAGTGCATGTGCCTGCGTTCATGTTCATGTGAGGCAGTGGAAAGGGGAGGGGGATCGGTGGGAATCATTTGAAAAACGAACTAAGTTTAGTATTGTTTTGTTTTAGAAGCAAAACAAAATTAAATTAACTAGACTTATAAAAATTATAAAGCAAAACAATGGCCAATGTGGATTTGTAAATAAACAGTATATCCTGCTCACAACGTTCACATTCTGTTAATATTATGAAGAATTAGACTGATTTGACATTTTTCTTGAAATAATAAAAGCTTATGGAAAAATTGGCAAAAAGAAAATCCAGCATTGGATGAATACAACATTCTTGCAGTTCCGAAAAACACCCTTTGAATTGGATTTTTTGAGAAAAGCTTTTGTTTCCCCGCTTGAATTTTATTTGACGTCAGGATAAGTGTCAAACTCCAAAGCAAGTACTGGAAAGTTAAACAGCACTGCTGGAAAGTACTTTATTTTTGCGATGAAAAGTAGGATTTGTCATTTGAAAATGACAACAAAAGTGCATATTTCCACAACGAAGTTGCAAAAATAATATTTTAATTAGTTTTTTTTTTCTTACATGGATGAGTAAACAACTAAATTTAGAAAACAAAACAAAAACAAAATCTACTGAAATGGATGCTCTAACGTTGAACTATTTAACACTAGTATCGAATAGTAGCATTTTGTATTTATTTTTTATTTGAACGTTGAATTCATTTTACACATAGATGATTGAAAAAAAACTTCTTTTTGCAACTTGTAGCATAAACTACGAATAGTGATCTTAAGAAATAACGGTTAGAAACATCCCGGGCAGGCGGTAATAACTTAATTCATGTCATTTCAATAACAAATACTGTTGAAATAACAAAACATGTTATGGATTCTTCTTGAAAAATCCATTTTTGCATAAGAGTTGAATAACAGTTTATGTTATCAAAACAAAATTTGTTATTAGTCTGATATTGATTGAAAGCCAACACAACTTGGCAATGACATTTTTTGTTATGGAAGAATAACTCCAACTGTTATTGGGACGATCGGATTAGTTGTTAAAATAACAAAAAATAATAACAAAGATTTGTTCGAAGAATAACTGAAAACGTTATTAGTCTGTTATTACAATAACAATCGAATAACAAAAAAATTATAACGACGAATAACAAATCTTGTTATAAATAACAAAAAATGTTATTGGCCTAGTATTTTCAAATATCAAAAAATGTTATTCCAAAGTTATTACCGTCTGCTCGGGATGAAAAAACAAATGCCTCGATGCTAATCAGCAGTTTTTTTTTCAAGGTTTGCAAAAAAATGGCATGATTATTGAAAAACCAGCAACAATTTACTGAATTTTCAGCAAAACAAACTTTTGTCATTTTGATTGCATTAATTTCAGTTGTTTTACTGAAATTTAAGTCAATCACCTGTCAAAATGACAAATTCAAATTACCTAAATTAAATTTTTGAATCACATTTAAACATGGAAATGTTCTAGTATTTAAGTTGTTTTTTTATTTAAAGAGATTTTTCAATGTTTGTATGTTTTTAAGGTTTATGTTATTTGTATATTTTACAAACATTCCTAAGTCAATGTAAATATGCTATGTTTTTGAACCTGTTGCTAACAACGTTGTTCCACGAAATTTGCAGCAACTTAATTGCTAGTAGTAATAAATAGATTCAGAACAAAAAAAAAATAAAAGAATCTTCATAAAGATAAGACATTGTTGTCATATAACTTGTCATATATCATCAAACTTTTGGACTCGTGTGTAAGGTCATTCGATTACACTAACCAACAAAATTTCTGCGCAGGCTAGACTCGAGGGGGAAGTTTGGGGTCCCCAAAAACCCGTGAACTTTGATTTTTTCAAAAATATTGAGACAGGGCCGAATGGTTTTTCTCCAAAGTTTGTATGAAGAATATGTGCGGCTCGCTCCTGTTGCATATTGCATGCAATTTTAAGTTGTATGCAAGAGCGATGAACCACTCTTATTCCCCATATAAGTTAGAGGATAATTGAATTACTAAATTGATGAATCATTTAAATATAGGGTAATTCTCCGCCAATTCACACCGCAGTTGCCCCGATCCCTAATCGATTGGCGTGAAACTCCTGAAGAGTAACTTTTGTCTTCGATGATGAATCCGAGATCAGTTTTTTGATATCTCGTGACGAAGAGACGCGAAGAAGTGTTTTTCAATAATTTGCAGCCTGAAACGGTGATGAGATAGAAATTTGGTGTCAAACGGAATTTTATGTAAAATTGGACACCTGATTAGATGACGTACTAAAAATTCCGAAAAAACGTATTTCTCATCGAAAAAAAATTTAAAAAATTAAAAACATTATCGTTACTCAACTGTACATTTTTTTGTCCCCTTGTTCCATAGTTACCCCTTAGAAAAAGTTTCAATCGAAGTGGGGTCGGGGAAATTTCTCCCGATTTCATGTGATCATTTTTAAAACATGTGGTTGTACAGATTTTTGTGATTTTTGCGATTTAAAATCTGTTAAGTACAGATTTATCTGTATATGACAGCGTGGCTTCTCCGATTCCTTCTTCTTAAAATGTAGAGACTCAGACTCCCAATCCATTTTTAAAAGATCAAGCAGCTTCTACTCCGATTTTGGCTCAAGCTCTTTAAAAAGATCCGACTTCATTGTTTAAAATTTTCTTTTCGGAAATGGCAGTGATAAGCCCTTGATTTTCATATAGGTTGGAACCCATGATTTGTTTTATTTAAAGTGACTTTGCCAAACGACAGTCTTAGCCACAAGTTAACATAACATTTTCCATTTTTGATTCAAACTGGCCATAATAAAAAATAACAAAATATTTGCATGGTTAACATTGAAATACTCTTCAAAGTTTGTTCAACAGCCGTTAGATTAATTCCATCATTTTGAACAATAGAACTACCCACTTGCATAATTTAATCACCATCCAAAACACAACAAAAAACCACTCCGAAAAACCACCTACCATCGACCACCATGTGACCAGAGCCCAACCCCGCAGAAGTCACTCCTCATCAAAAGCTAACATTTGATTCCATTACCTCCCCACCCTCCCTCCTTCCACCCGGTTGGGTGAGTTCATTCACGCCTGATTTCTTCATCGGAATTGCACATCGACCATCAATATTGACGTTCTGGACTGCATCGCAGAAGTGCGATGTCCGTTCCTATCAATATACAAGGGTGAAATCGCTAGAATAACTCGCTGAACGGTGCACGTGGAGTTGACTCATTGGGGATTCTATCCAGAATTGGGGGAGGAGGGGGGGCTTTCAAACTGGTGATGTTTTCTTGGGAGTTCCATTGTTGTGATTCTCTATTGCAAAAATAAACAGTGTTGCTAGTAGGGGGTTGAAACTATCGCATGCAACAGTACGGTCGGATATAGTTGTGATTGAATAATTAAGATTTTTTTCAATGGAAGGTGATAAACAGTTATTGCTTAAACAATATTTAATCAAGATTTAAATATAAAATGTTCAATCATTCTTGTTGTTTTGCTGTTATTTACATGTGAAATTTGAAATTTGAAATCCAAGATGGTGGAACAAATGGTGGAGATGATATAATTCATGTTAAAAATGAGAAAATAAAAAGAAAGAGTTTTTTTGAAAAGGTCCAATAAGCTATTGTCTTTCATATGTTTATAGGACCTATTCAAAAAAAAACTCTAAATTTGTTTTTGACACAAATTTAATTATCCAAATTTCCGAAGAAAAACTCGGAAAATCGAAATTTCAGATAATCGAGGCTTCTAATAATCTTGTCTGGGATGTTTAAAATAAAATCGAATAATTTTTTACTCTTTTTTTAAATTTTTCCTATTTGTGTCTTATCTTGTTTTGTTCACCATATTCTTTCTACGAAAAAATGTAAATAACTGCCTTTATGATTTCTCTTCGTGCACCGAAATCGACATTTTTCTGTGTGATGTAGGACATGGAGAACCCACAACAAACACGTTCCAGCCGGCGCACACCACGAGCGAACCAACGCGACTTCAAAAGTTTTGAATTAACGAATTGGGGATCTCAACAGTCCCAACCACAACCAAGCTGAGCTCCATTCTCCGTGTAAACTTTCATTCGTAAGACGGTTTTACCCTGCCTTTCGAATGTGTGCGCGAACAGTCAAATTTACATACACAAACGAAAGCACTCACGTCTTCGCCGTCGTCAATGTTTTTCATGTTGGTGGTGGTGGTGGGGTACGAAAGCATAAAAAAAACTTCCAGTCGCTTTGTTTACATATCATGCATTGTGTGTGATTTGACTTTTTAATTACTTTATCGGCAGTTGCCGGCGCGGAGGAATGCTTCGTCTCGAGACGTCGTCGAAGGGTTTCTGTTTGTTCGTTATTTTTCACATTCATATGAGCAATTCTCTACAAAACCGGCCGATTTCGACCATTTTTATTTTTTATATTTTTTGATTTGACTCAAACTTTGTGGGGGCCTTCCCTATGACCAAAGAAGCCATTTTGCATCATTAGTTTGTCCATATAAATTTCCATACAAATTTGGCAGCTATTCATACAAAAATGGTACGTAAATATTCGAAAATCTGTAACTTTTGAAGGAATTTTTTGATCAATTTGGTGTTTTCGGCAAAGTTGTAGGTATTGTTAAGGACTATTTAGAAAAAAATAGGTACACGGAAAAAAAAATTCCCGATTTTTTTATTAACTTTTTTTTCACAAAAACTCAAATTCCCAAAATACGTATTTTTTGATTTTCGAGATTTTTTGATATGTTTTAGGGGACAAAAATCCGCAACTTTTGAGCTATAGAGAAACATGGTCAAAAAATCTGCCGCCGAGTTATGATTTTTTGAAAAACTGGTGATTTTTGGAAAAAATCGAAATTTCATACATAAAATTTTTTTGACCTCATTTTTTTATGCAAAATTGAATTTGCAATCGAAAATTACTTTACAGTTTTTTTGATAAAGGGCCCCGTTTTCAAGATATAGCCACCGAAAGTTTGATTTCAGCGAAATATTTGCAGTTCTTCGATTTTTAAAAATAGTGACCATGAGTGACCATTTCCAAAAATATTTTTTTTGAAAAGTTCAGAAAATTTGCTATAAAATTGTCTAAGAGACACCGAAGATTGGACCTCTGGTTGTTGAGATACAGCGGCTTAAAGAAAAAGAAACACGAAAATTGAAGTTTTCTAAGTCTCACCCAAACAGCCCACGATTTTCTAATGACGATATCTCAGCAACTAATGGTTCAATTTTCAATGTTAATACATGAAACATTCGTGAAATTTTCCGATCTTTTCGAAAAAAATATTTTGAAAAAAATTAAATCAAGACTAACATTTTAAAAGGGCCAAACATTAAATATTATGCCCATTTGAAATGTTATTCTTGATTTAATTTTTTTCAAAATATTTTTTTCGAAAAGATCGAAAAATTTCACGAATGTTTCATGTATTAACATTGAAAATTGAACCATTGAGTTCATTGAATCGTGGGCATTGAGTGAAACTTCTTTCTTTAAGCCGCTGTATCTCAACAACCAGAGTCAATCTTCGGTGTCTCTTAGACAATTTTTAGCAAATTCTGAACTTTCAAAAAAAATGGTCACTCATGGTCACTATTTTAAAAATCGAAGAACTGAAATATTTCGCTGAAATATCTTGAAAACAGGGCCCTTTATCAAAACTGTAAAGTATTTTCGATTGCAAATTCAATTTTGCATAAAAATGAGGTCAAATTATGTATGAATTTCGATTTTCCAAAATCACCAGTTTCAAAAATCATAACTCGGCGATTTTGACCATGTTTCTCTAAAGTTGCGGATTTTGTCTAAAACATATCAAAAATCTCGAAAATCAAAAATATTTGGAATTTGGTTTTTGAAAAAAGTTAATAAAAAACGGGACCGTGTTATTTTTCAAATAGTCGCAACTACCTACAACTTTGCCGAAGACACTTGATCAAAATCCTTCAAAAGTTACAGATTTTCGAATATTTACGTACCATATGAATAGCTGCCAAGTGGAAATATATGAAATAACAATGTCATAGGGAAGGCCCCCACAAAGTTTGAGCCAAATCAAAAAATACAAATAAAATCCATTTCCGGTTTTGGTAGAGAATTGCTCATATGATGGATTCAAGACAATGTGGAAAAAGAGAGAAGGAAAAAAGTGTATTTTTGTTATTCAAAAAGAAAAACTCTAACAAGAATTTAAACAAGAATTTAAACAAAAACATAAAACATTTGCCTAAACAAGAACATAACAAACCAGAGTCGACTGCATTGAGTACACAACGTGATCGATCTCGCACTGGAGAGAGAGCCTCACTCACTGAAATATTTCTCTCGCGCACGATCTCGCGTTGCTTTGGCGCGTAGATCACGACTTCGCGATGATCATCGTTTGTTGTCGTTTGTTGCGCGCACACTTGAGCAAACTTTGTTATGATCTCACAGACCGGCATGCGACGCGAACGCTATTTTATCGGAATGTGCGGAGGCTATTTTTGGCATTCGCTGGATATTCAAAGGCCGAAACTAAGTTGGTGTTTGTGTGAGCATGACATCATGGAAGGCAAATTTTAGACGAGTTGGGTTAGAGCTAGTAGATTCGATTAGTAAATGAGAGGGACTTCATTTCTGTGTGCGATACGTGCCACAAATACATCGAAAAAGTGATTTGTAGATTTGCAAATGTTGTCATTGAATGTATTGAGAGTGGTGTGAGTTTGCTCAAGATACCGGCTCTGCAAACTTTTGTCGCACAATTGAAGAATATTGGCGCTTTTATTAGACCACAATTGACGACCGGTTTTATTCTTAGCACGTGGAGCATGGGAATTGATGTTGTTCGAGCTATTCTAAGTGATTTATTTTTGTAGATTCCTTATAATTCGATATCAGCTAAAATTTATGCTATTTCGCAAGATTTTTTAATGAATGTTCTTGATATTGTCCATCGTTCAACTGATCTGGAACTTTCAGGATCGTAATTTTGAGTTACTTCATTGCAATCAGTTGAAAATCTGTTGGTGTTTTTATTGTCAAATCATTAATTATTTTTTTATGAATATGTTATCAATATATTCTGCATTTCATTTTCAAAAACATTAAATTAAATTTGTATCAGCCTTATCGTTTTCAGGAATCTTGATACCATTTCAAATTCTAAGATCAAATTTAAGATTGGAATTCAAATTAATGAGAAAATAATTCGAAAACAATCTTTTTCGTAAAATAAGTTGTTGTTATGTTTTCCCCTATCTTGGGCTGGTACAAATACTTCAGGAGTTTTTTTTTTTTTTTGAAAAGGTCCTATAAACCAAATTTTTCATTTTTTGCTTTTTGGGTGTTTTTGAATACCCCTGACTCAAGGCGGTTCTAAAAACACCCAAAAAGCAAAAAAAAAAAAAACAAATTTGGTTTATAGGTCCTTTTCAAAAAAAAAAACGCCAGACTTTTCAAAGTTTTTGCTACCCCCTTCAAAATCGGCCAGAAAAAAATAAACATTTGTAAAGTCTCGTTGATCTATAATAAAAAAAACTCCACATTTGCTCGTTATTACATTTTTCGAATTTCGTTACGGTGGTGCAATACACCTTTCCCTTGAACATGAGACATTTTCAAACTAAAATATCTCGTTTTTTTTCAAGGAAAACACCTCTGGGAATTGTTTCAGCTGTTGTAATGCTAGAGTTTTCATTTCGCTTAAAAATTGACCTGCGCCTTTTGGAAATATTTAAATTTTAAGTTTGTATCTTTTTTTTACCTTAAAATGGCTATAACTTTTGACCTTAAGTCCAAAATTTCAATGGACTTGCTGAAAAAAAGTTTGTTTTTAAGAGCTCTAAATTTAGGGCGTCCAATTTTCTCAGGTTTTGAATTTCCCGGGAAACGGGAAAACTATTTTTTAAATCCCGGAAATTCCCGGGATCCCGCGAAATTTTTGAAACAGTCGTAAAATCTTTGTTTTATTATATTTGTTATGTTTTTCAAGCTTAAAATCAGATAATTATCTCAATACTGTAAATTGGTGATAGTCTACACTTCAATCTTAACAACAACAGCTGTTTTGAGTAAACTTTAAAATATTAAAAATGATGTTAGTTGTTTTTTTGCGTATTTTGATTTTAAATGAATCACAATTTGTAAACCAACATTGTTCAAATAAATAAGATTTTTATTAATATATTTCTGTTATTTATTTATTTCTATGACATGGCTGAAAAAACGTAAAAATTAAAGATTGTCTAATAAAATAAATAATACCAGCCAATGTAAACTGATAGACATGTTCAGAATTTCATGTTTAATATAATACATATTTTACAAATTGTCTGTTAAGCCAATCTGGGGAAAATCGGTACTACAGTCTGAATACAAACAGGAGATTTAAGAGCAATATATTTGAAAATCGGTGTACTTATTGTTTTGTTCTGTTCCTGTTTTAACCGAAAACAATCAGAAAATCAAAACATTATGCAAAAAATGGCTTGAACAGCTGTCCTAATTCGTAACCTTTGTCCTGATTTGCTCCAGATACCGGTGTTTGATAAAAAATAATTAAATCTGATTTTTTTTTCTAGTTTTAAATCATAAATAAACATTAAGTATCATTAAAAATAATTAAAATTAAATAGAAAACATTTAAGGCGCTGTGCACTTTGCAGATCTTTAAATAAAAAATTTATTCATTTTCCCTTATAATCCAAAATAATGCTTAACAATTCATATAGGTTACTGAGTATTGAACTGTTCATCGATTTCTACAACCAAATCTGAATTTTCAGACCAAAATTTGATTTTTTCTATTTCGGGGATTCCCGGGACAAAATATAATAAATCCCGGGATTCGGGAATTCCCGGTTTTCCAATAATCCCAGGATGGACGGTAAGCTTAGATGCTTTCTCAAAATTTGGTCGTAGAAGGCTTAGATTGCGAGATCAAATATTGATGTCTTCGAAAAAGTTACTTGGATTGGCAAGCCCATCCTGTTTCTAGAAGACAAAAAATCCCAAAAATATGTCTGAAAAGTGCTTAAAAGTTCAACTTTTCAGCATCTATTTCAGTGCTGTAAAGTAGAACTTTTCAGCATTTGGTTGAAAAGTTTTCGGAAACTGAAAACTTTTCAGCAAAAAATCTTATAAATATGGTGTCTTGGCGAAAGTTGTTAAACATTTGATGAAGGTTCTACATCTGAGAATTCATAAAGATTGGACGACTATTGCGTTCTCCACAGGTAAAAAATTGAAACAGTTGCTTTTCTCCATACATGTTGACGATTTTTCCCATACAAACTTCAAGCGATTAGAGGGAGGGGTTCCCGTGGTCAGAATGAGCTCAAATTTGGAATATAGCCTAGTGATGGGCCAATCTATGATTTCAGCGGGTAGCCCCAAAAAAGCCCGGATTTGGACCACCCTAATGTTTATATTCAGTTCTGGAGTTTTTTTTATTTTTTTTGAAAAGGTCCAATAAACCAAATTTTCAGTTTTTGCTTTTTGGGTGTTTTTGAAACCGGGGTGTTAAAAATCACATAAAAAGCAAAAATTCAAAATTTGGTTTATTGGACCTTTTCAAAAAAAAACTCCAGAGTTCAAATTTCTTCATCGACCCTGAAATTGACAATCCCAAACTTCGTGATCATTAATTTTTGAAAAATTTTGACAACGACCCCTCGATTCGGTGTACTGTTTTCAAGTATAATTTTTGATAGCATTTTTTTTCATACTGTTAATATCATGCGGGCACCTCACCCTACTCGGGACATCCCGGCACCTCGGATCGCGCTTCAAGTAACCCGCAGCACGCTGGAAATTCTCCCTCTCTCCCTCGCGTCTCTCATTCAGCACGTTCTCTCTCTCCCTGTTTAATATTTTTATCGCCACGCTGCTTCTTATGCTTCTCTCTCACACACACGCTTCGCCTCGATCGCTGTATATTAATGCACTTTATAACGTAGGACAGATTGTGTTGAATGCACAACCGTGGTCTGGTCTCTTCGCGCTGGACAACAACAGGCTGTGAGTAAGTGTGGGTACGTGATAAATGACTTACCGGTTCTTTTTTTTCCTGAATGGTGGTGGTGGTGGTGCTGCTGATTGAGAGGAGGGTGAGAGAGGCTCAACAAAATAATAAACTTGGCCGGTTTATGGCGATGGGCTGGAAGAGGAGGGTTGAAGGGGACCGGATTCCCGCGAGGTGCTGGATCGTTGCGGCAGGTTGAGGGTGGTCCGGGGAACGAGCGAGAGAAAGAGAGAATGAGTAACGCGAGTCGTCCAAAAACAACGTGTGTATCGAAGGGTTTGCTGGATGTACGGTTGTGTTGGTGCTTTTGAGTAATAGGGGGACTTTGCGGGGACTCCGACTTGACTTGTATGCCGCGTTATTTGTTAGTGTTCTTATTGATGCCGGTTCGTGCGTTTGCAGGCTCATGATTCTCTCGTGCTCGCGAGTTTTGTTCGTTCGCTGGTTCCAAGTTTTGAACGCGCGTGTTTTGGGTTGCGATCGCGTCGCGCGATCGTCCTCTTTGTTTTGATTGTGCGCGCGCTTGTTGCGCTAGTGTTGGTGCACTCTCGTTGAGAGTTGCCGGCTTTTGCACAATTGGCAACGTTTTCGGCGCAAGCCGTTGAGTGTGAGGAAGAGCAGGGTCTGGGTTCAAATCCCGCTCGGGGGATAAATACAACAAAAAGTGCTTTGTGGCAGCGTGCAGCGCGACCGAATATAAATAATAATTTCCGCTCATGAAAGCGTGTTCTAAAAATAGCGTGAAGCGTGATTTTTGGCGTTCCAGAGGGGGGTTGCGTTAATCATCGTTGCGCTGGAGAAAATTGCTCCGGTTTACTGTTGTACCCTGTTCAACCGTCCCAAAGATCCAACAAAACAATTGAGAAATAGACTCTCAACTGCCTTCTGCTTTCTTCTCCCTCTTCTTAGGATCACCCCGAAAATTCCGGCCTTCCCACGACTCTCGGGACGCGGGGTTTTTGGAGAGTTCATGACATCTTCCAACGCGACGAAGCTGAACAACAGCTGAACAAGAAGAAGCAGGGTGTAAAGTGCGACGCAACCGCGTGACGTGACAGCTATTAAACATTAAAGGAAGTCCCGTCCCGAAAGCGGTTGGGGTAGAGGAAGAAGACGACGAAGAAGCAAACGACGCATCATCTTCCAGCAGAGTAAACATAAACAAAAGAAACAAAAACCATTCCGAGGCGTGGAGAATCCGTCTCTGTGTGTGTGGTGAATTTTGAGTTAGATAAAATTTTAAATTCCACAAGTTCGAGACTTGTGTCGAAGCCGTGAGTGTGAAAGATAAACAACTGTCGCTAGTACACCAGCTAGTATACACACATGTGTACCCCATTAAGCCGTGCAGCGCGTCAACGCCAGGTTCCACTTAGCGTGTAGTGAAAATTGTATAAATGTTGCAAAAGTGTCACATACCGAAGTAATAACACATTAGTAGAAGAAGCAAACGAAGCGAAGAAATAAAAATCTCCAAAAAGCCATTACGACAAGTTCGTGCAAGTAAATCCAGTAGAATAACCAACCAACCAACGACGAATCCAGAGGAAGATTAGCCCGTAGCGACCCCCTCTCTAGTGTGTTTTACCCCGTTCATAAGTGTCTGCGTGAATATGTGTTTATGAGATAAATTTAAGCCCACAATAGAAGGAAGAAGCCAATCGCTCTAGAGTGATCAGATCAAGTGAGTGTCAATGTGTAGCAAACGTCGTTTTTAACAAAATAGCTAATCGATATCCTAGCAGTAACCTCCAACAGTTTGCTCAACGAGAAAAGTTTTACTTCCAGCGGTAGAAGAAAGAAGCCGAAGAAATTTTGTCCAAGATTAGTGTGTTCGTGCAAGTGTTTATCGTCTAATACCATAAAAAATAAAATTAAAAAATAAATTAGAGTGTCACCTTAGAAGAAGCGACATCAGGCTCAATTTTACGCGATCAACGCGTTGAAGTGTTTTGTACCAGCTCAAAACGGTAGTGTGTGTTGTTCCAGCTAGCCGTCCACAGTAGAGAAGAGAGATTAGCATCGAAAGCATCAGTAGTAGCAATCACATCCCACGATGGATATACTACCGAGCGGAAACATCTTCCGGGAGCTGCAGATCATCCACGAGACGGGCTGCTTCTCGTCCGAGTCGTCGATCGAGGAACAATGGCAACAGGTGAGTGGAAAGAATTTCCAAAATGTGTCGTTAATTTAAGTCAGAAAGTTAATATAAGATTCTTTACTTTATATTTTGAGCACATAGTCTTGAGACAGTTTCTTAACATTACCCCAAATTTCAGCCAAATTCATTCGCAACAAAAAAAGTTTCAGAGGTTTGAATTTTGGAGGAGTGATGTGATATACTTTTTAATAAGAAAAAAAAACCGAACGAACTGGCCAAAACTATATTACATCCGAGAATTGAAGACTTTGACTCTAGTCACATATCTAAATATAATTTTCATAACTTTCTTGTAATCAATTAGTAGATTTCTACCACCGACCAAACCGTAAAACCAAATAATAGTAAAAAATTATATATTGAATCAGATTTGAACTCAGCCGATTTTCAACGGTTTTCAATCCGGAACCCATCCAAAAAACAAGGCTTGGTGTTTTAAAACCCGAGCTCTACATCAATAAACATTTGTTTTTATTTTTTATTCAGAGACACATGAAAAATTGGTGACAAAAAAGCAAGAAAATTAAAAGTATTTGAATTAAAATGGCGTTGAGTATTTTAGAAAAAGTAAATAGTTAACATCATTTGTGTGTTTTTCAGTGTTAGTGCCTGAAATTATTTTGAAAAACACGCTGTAGATTCAAAAACCTAAATTTATTCTCAATTTTATCTAGCTTGTTTTTTCAACATTTTTTTTACTTTGTAAAAACCTTACGAGCAATTCCATGTCGGTTGTATCAGAAAAACCAAATACAGGAATCGATTTTCAAGACAATTTTACATAAAAGTCTTCATAGTGACCACTGTCCTTAGCGCAATTCTTGTGAAGTTAGGCGTCATCCATAAAGTACGTATGCTCTTAGGGGGAGGGGGTTACCGTAGGTGTGACAAGATGTGACCATTACGGAGGGTTTTTATGTTTTAAGCTAATTTACTATCCAGGTTACTAACATCCACTAAACTACTGTTGAGGCTGCTCACTGCCGCGACGGGGTCGACACCATGCTGCTGCGTGGGAACGAACGCCGCGACGGCATCTCACGCGCGTGAGACGCGAGAAAGAGGAACGTGAACAATGACGGAACACACGAGAAAAAGGGCGACGAATCAAAACAATGTTCACAATCAAAAGTAACGAGCACAAGTTTGGCAGGGAAAAAGGAACGTGAAGTGATTTGGATAATTAGGAGGATAATTAGGAGGATTGTGAGGATTGAAGGTGGAAGATTTGTGGTTCGGGATAAACAGAAGGTAGACGGACACAAATTCGTAAGTTTAAATTAATTTGAAACAAATAACAGTGAAATAAATAACACACAACTCATGCAAACATGCAAACACGATACAGGAACCACACGCGGGTAGATCCGGGTGGCGATCCTCGGAGGGACGACGAGACGGGTTAGGAAGGACCAGGACAGAACCGCTGTTTGTGTACAAGTAAGTTTTAAACATAGAAACATGAAAAACAACAGAAACATGCGAAAACTTGCACAATATGAAGCGAACAGGAACGCGGTGCTAACCTAACCTAAAATTACAGCTACAACACAAACGTAGAACACAAATCCGGATCGGGTTGGACGGAAAACAGGAAACAAACAAATTGTAAGACAAACACACACACACAAACACAACATTGTACTAAATTTAAATCTAATTTGCAGCTTTGATCTGCCGTAATAAATTGGCTGATTAACAAAGAGGTTTTTTCCGTTGGCGTCCGAACATCATCAAAGAATTTGTTTCCGACGTGGAACAGTTCAGGATGGCCCCCAAACCCAAGCCGGATGTTCCTGCCGACTGCGTAGTCTGCGGCAAAGCGAAGGGTGACGACGCTGAGACGGTGGAGTGCGAAGCTTGCCGGCTTTGGGCACATTTGGCGTGCGCTGGAGAAACGGGAAAAGTCGAGAATTACTTTTGCCCGAACTGTTCTCAGTCGCTGCAAGTGCCAAAGACCCGGAAGAACGCCAAGAAGCCGAAAAGCGATGCGGGCACTACTTCCGGCGCTGCTGACCTGCCAAAGGACGTGCTGGAACAGTTGGAGTTGGAACGAGTTGAGCGGGAGAAAAAGATGGCCCAGGAGGTGATGATCCGTATGAAGCGGATCGAGATGGAGAAGAGTTTTGCCGAGCAGGAGCTCCGGATGGAAAGAGAGTTGCAGGAGAGGGAGTTTGCGGCGGCGAACGAGGTGCGCGCGCTGAAGCTCAAGATGGAGCAGGAGTTTTTGGATAGGCAGAAGGCTGCGGAGGAAGAGTTCCTCGCGAAGCAGAAGGAGATGAAGAAGCTCATCAAGAAGAGCAAGCAGAAGCTGGAGAAGACCGCGGTGGATCCACCGGCTGGCAAGAGCGAGGGAGCGGGCGCGGGCTCGACGGACACTCCGAAGGGGGTTCTTGGAAAGCCGAAGATACCCGTCCCCAAACTCAGCGATTCCGATCCCGACAGCAGTGGTGATGAGAGCGACGAGAAGGAGGACCCGACGACACCGGTTTCCGGATCGCGCGAGGTCTCTGACGGGCCGGGGAAACCGGTCACGAAGTTGACGAAGGAGCAGTTGGCGGCTAGACAAGCCATGTCGCGACATCTGCCGAAGTTCTCCGGGGAGCCGGAGGTGTGGCCTCTCTTCATAAGCAGCTTCAGGTACACCACTGAAGCCTGCGGATTCACGAACGTAGACAACTTGAAGAGGTTGGTGGATTGTCTTGAAGGGCCAGCGCTGACGTTGGTGCAGGGTCGGCTCGTGCTGCCGGATGCGGTGCCGGATGTCATCGAAGACTTGCGACACATGTTTGGCCGGCCGGAGAAGCTGCTTCGGGCGCTTTTGCAGAAGGTTCGGAACGCGCGAGCTCCCACGAGCGAAAATCTCGACACGTTCATCCATTTCGGGATCACCATCAAGCAACTGTGTGATCACCTGGAAGTGTCGGGAATGAAGGATCATCTGAACAACCCGATGCTGGTCCAGGAGCTGGTTGAAAGATTGCCGACAAGTCATCAGCTCGACTGGGTGCGCTACAGACGGGGAAAGGTCAACACTCCGCTGAGAATGCTGTCCGACTTCTTGTCGGAACTGGTCGAGGACGTGTCGGAGGTGGCCGAGTTTGCGGCGCTCTCGCTTCAGGAGCCTACGAAGTCACACGGCGGGAAGGGCAAGCGGAACGAGTTCGTGCACCTGCACGAAGCGACGAGAGAGAAAGCGGCGGGTGGCAGAACGAGCATGGCTTGCTACGTTTGTAAACAAACCAGCCACTTGATACGGAACTGCAGCGAGTTTAGAGGAATGCGGGTGCCTGAGCGCATGAAGACCGTGGAGCGCTTGAAGCTGTGCACGGTGTGCTTGAGCAGCCATGGCAACAGCGCGTGCCATTCGAAGATGCGCTGCCAGATCGGAAATTGTCGAGGACATCATCATCCGCTACTTCACCGCGAGGAAGCTGCGAGGCAGTTCCAGCGCGTTGACTGCAACACGCACAAGGTCGACGGCGGGGTGATCTTCCGGACAATTCCGATCACCATGTACGCGGGGAGCAAGGCGTTCAACACTCTGGCGTTTTTGGACGAAGGATCGTCGAGTACACTCATGGAGGAGTACGTGGCCAACAAGCTGGGAGTGCAAGGAAAGCTGGAGCCGCTGGTCGTGTCCTGGACTGCCGAGATCGATCGGCACGAGAACCAATCTCGCCGGGTGAGCCTGACGCTTGCGGCCAGAGGTTCGAGAGAGATGTTCCAGTTGGAGAACGTGCGGACGGTTTCGAAGCTGCAGTTGCCGCAGCAAGATGTAAGATTTGCAGAGGTGCAGAAGCGGTACGATCATCTGGCGGGCGTACAGGTTGCGGAGCAGGTCAAGGAGAAACCGACCATCTTGATCGGGCTTGACAACATCCATCTCTTCGCGCCGCTGGAATCAAGAGTTGGTCAACAAGGCGAACCGATTGCAGTCCGTTCGAAGCTCGGCTGGACCGTGTACGGACCTGATACACCCAAGCCCTTGGTGCATACGTTCCTGAATCTGCATGTTGTCAAGCCGGCCAGTAACCAAGAACTCCACGACATGATGAGGGACCAGTACGTCCTGGACGAAGCTGGTGTTGCGTCGTTTGCGGTGCCGGAGTCTGCCGAAGATCAACGAGCGAAGAAGATTTTGGAGACGACGACGAAGCGCACCGGAGAGCGGTTCGAAACCGGTCTGCTGTGGCGCGAGGACGAGCGGCGATTCCCGGACAGCTACCCGATGGCAACGCGGCGGCTGCAGGCGTTGGAGAGGAAGCTGGACAAGAACCCGGCGTTGAAGCAGAACGTCTCTCAACAGATCGCAGAGTACCAGAACAAGGGGTACGCGCACAAAGCAACGGCCGAGGAGCTGAAGACGCCCAGCAACGCCGTTTGGTATCTGCCACTGAACGTCGTCCTGAACCCTCGGAAGCCGGACAAGACAAGACTGATTTGGGACGCGGCGGCGTCGGTGCGGGGTGTCTCGCTGAACTCACAGCTGCTCAAGGGACCGGACATGTTGGTGCCGCTTCCACGAGTGGTGTGTCGTTTCCGAGAACGACCGATCGCGCTGGGTGGTGACATCCAAGAAATGTACCATCAGATCAGGATCAGAGAGGAGGACAAGCAAGCTCAACGCTTCCTGTTCCGCGAGAACCCTGCCGACGCTCCGCAGGTGTACGTCATGGACGTAGCAACATTCGGGTCGGCTTGCTCCCCAAGTTCGGCTCAGTTCGTGAAGAACCTGAACGCGGACCAGTATGCGGAGGAGTTCCCGGAGGCAGCTGCGGCGATTAAGGAACGACACTACGTGGACGACTACTACGACTCGGTGGACACGGTCGAGGAAGCGATTCGGCGGGCCAACGAGGTGAAGTTCATCCACTCGAAAGGAGGTTTCAACATCCGGAACTGGGTGTCGAACTCGAAGAAGGTGCTGGACGAGATGGGAGAACGAAGCGTGAAGACATCCGTGCACTTCAACCAGGAAAAGTCGGCTTTCTACGAGCGTGTACTCGGCATAGTTTGGGAACCGGATCAGGACGTGTTCTGCTTCGCGGTGGCCTCGAAGCCGGAGTTCCGCGACGTTCTGACGGGAGAGCGACGCCCGACCAAACGAATCGTGCTGAGTGTGGTCATGGCGCAATTCGATCCAGCGGGATTCCTCGGACCGATCACCATTCTCGGGAAGATCCTGGTGCAAGATCTGTGGCGCACGGGGTGCGAGTGGGACGAAATGATCGACGAGTTGGCTTTCCAGAGGTGGCTGCGTTGGATCAACATTTTGGCGGACGCGAAGCACTTCAAACTACCAAGGTGCTACTTCGGGAACGCGCGGTGGGACGAGATTGAGGAGATTCAGCTGCACATCTTCGCGGATGCGGGCGACAAGGCATACGGATGCGTGGCGTATTTCCGGGCAGTTGTCCGGGGCGAAGTGGTGGTGGCGCTGGTTATGAGTCGGTCCAAGGTGGCGCCGCTGAAAATGCTGTCCATCCCGCGTCTGGAGCTGGAGTCGTGTGTACTTGCGGCGCGCATGTCCCAGGCGATTCACGACAACCACAGTTTCCCGATCAGCAAGACCTTTTTCTGGACTGATTCGGCGGTCGTCCTGTCGTGGATCCGCTCCGATCAGCGTCGCTACAAACAGTTCGTCGGGTTTCGGATCGGTGCCATTTTGAGCATGACGTCGCTGATGGATTGGAACTTCGTACCAACGCAACACAACATCGCCGACATCCTGACGAAGTGGGGTAAGGACCCGAACGTCCGGCCTGACAGTCCGTGGGTCTGCTGCCCGAGGTTCATCCACGACCAGCAAGTAAACTGGCCGAAGAAAAGCCTGCCCCCACCGAACACCACGGAGGAACTTCGCGTGCATCTTCTTCTACACGACGTGCAGGTGGTGGACACCATCGTGGAGGTGAACCATTTCTCAAGGTGGACGATGCTGGTGAGGACCATGGCGTGCGCTCACCGATTCGTGTCGAACCTCAAGCGGAAAACGAAAGGGCTGCCGATGGAGACGCTGCGTGCGACGAAGGCGCAGGCGAAGATGCTGAGACCGACGACGGTACCATCGGTACGTGTGGCTCTGCAGCAGGACGAGTACAAGCAGGCGGAGGTGTACCTGCTGAAGATGGTGCAGGCGGAGAGCTTCATCGACGAGGTGAAAGTGCTGACCAGGAACAAGGATCGTCCGGCGGATCAGTGGCTCGCCCTCGAAAGTCAAGTCCGCTGTACAAGCTGACTCCACTGGTCGACGAAGACGGTTTGCTGCGGATGGAAGGGAGAACCGAGAACGCGGAGTTTCTGCCTTTCGATCTGAGATTCCCAGTGATTCTACCGAAGGATCACCATGTCACCCGGATGATTGTCCAGCACTACCATCAGAAGTTCGGACACGGATATCGCGAGACGATCAAGAACGAGCTGCGCCAGCGTTTCTTCATTCTGGGGGTCAACACACTGGTTCGACAAGTGGCGGCGGCGTGCGTCTGGTGCAAGGTGCACCGCAATCAGCCGTTGGTTCCAAGGATGGCGGCGCTTCCTGTGCAACGCATCACACCGAATCTTCGCCCGTTCAGTTACGTCGGGGTTGATTATCTGGGTCCGCTCGACGTGTCAGTGGGACGCCGGTCCGAGAAGCGTTGGGTAGCGCTGTTCACTTGCTTCGTGACGCGCGCGGTGCATCTGGAGGTGGCGTATGGGCTGACGGCACAAACGTGTCTGATGGCGATTCGCCGTTTCATCTGTCGTCGAGGCCCTCCGGTCGAGTTCTTCTCCGACAACGGAACGAACTTTCGGGGCGCGAGCAAGGAGCTGGTGGAGACGGTGCGGAGCATCGGGAACGACTGCGCCGAGGTGCTGACAACGTCGAGAACGAAGTGGACCTTCAACCCACCCGCTGCACCCCACATGGGGGGTGTTTGGGAGCGTTTGGTCCGCTCTGTGAAAGAGGCGCTGGAGGCGTTGGACGACGGGCGGCGGCTGACGGACGAGATTCTGGTGACCTGTCTGGCGGAGGCGGAGGACATGATAAACTCACGTCCGCTCACGTACGTGGCTCAAGAATCGTCGCAAGCGGAGGCCCTCACACCAAATCACTTCATCCGAGGAGTTTCACCGAACGAACCCAACGCGGTCCCGCCATCCCCTCACCCTGCAGAAGCTCTACGTGACGCCTACAAGCGGTCGCAACAGTTGGCAGATGTGATGTGGCAGCGCTGGGTCAAGGAGTACGTGCCGTCGGTGAATCAACGCACGAAGTGGTTCGGTGAGTCGAGGCCGCTGAAGGCGGGCGACCTGGTCTACATCGTCGACGGGAAGAACAGGAAGTCCTGGATCCGCGGAGTGGTCGAAGAGCCGATCGTGTCCGGCGACGGGAGGATTCGCCAAGCATGGGTGAGAACCAGCAGCGGGCTGGTGAAGCGCGCGACAGCGAGGCTGGCCGTGTTGGAGATCGAGGGTAAACCTGCTTCAGAAGCCTCGGAACCGGGTTTACGGGCCGGGGGATGTTGAGGCTGCTCACTGCCGCGACGGGGTCGACACCATGCTGCTGCGTGGGAACGAACGCCGCGACGGCATCTCACGCGCGTGAGACGCGAGAAAGAGGAACGTGAACAATGACGGAACACACGAGAAAAAGGGCGACGAATCAAAACAATGTTCACAATCAAAAGTAACGAGCACAAGTTTGGCAGGGAAAAAGGAACGTGAAGTGATTTGGATAATTAGGAGGATAATTAGGAGGATTGTGAGGATTGAAGGTGGAAGATTTGTGGTTCGGGATAAACAGAAGGTAGACGGACACAAATTCGTAAGTTTAAATTAATTTGAAACAAATAACAGTGAAATAAATAACACACAACTCATGCAAACATGCAAACACGATACAGGAACCACACGCGGGTAGATCCGGGTGGCGATCCTCGGAGGGACGACGAGACGGGTTAGGAAGGACCAGGACAGAACCGCTGTTTGTGTACAAGTAAGTTTTAAACATAGAAACATGAAAAACAACAGAAACATGCGAAAACTTGCACAATATGAAGCGAACAGGAACGCGGTGCTAACCTAACCTAAAATTACAGCTACAACACAAACGTAGAACACAAATCCGGATCGGGTTGGACGGAAAACAGGAAACAAACAAATTGTAAGACAAACACACACACACAAACACAACATTGTACTAAATTTAAATCTAATTTGCAGCTTTGATCTGCCGTAATAAATTGGCTGATTAACAAAGAGGTTTTTTCCGTTGGCGTCCGAACAACTACCATGCAAAAAATATTCTGTTTTCAGTTATGAGCAATGTAATTAAGTTATGTCTGTAAGCCCATATTTCCAATTGAAATGTCAAATTTACTACAATTTTGTATTTGATTTTTTTTATACGATGCAACGGCTTCAAGATACAGCAATATTTAAATTACGAATTACAAAAATATTTAAAACACATACGCCCTTCTCAAATGTTATTATCGAGTGAAACTGGTACCATATACACAAAAATAGCTTACATCAGCGTAGGATAACATGTCTACAAAGTTTCATTGAAATCGGGACATGAATTGTGTTCATAAATTTGAGAGCCACGAAGGAATATATTCACGTCTATTTGCAAAGCGGCCTGGCAAGTAATTAATAATTACTTTGATTTTTAGCTGGTAATTAGATAATTCGTGTTTCCTAAAACATTCCTAAAATTTATTTTCAACATGTTGTTTAGCGAAGCTGATTAACAACAAAAGGCAACGCCATGATATAATACCCAGTTAAAAATGTTTCATGAATCCAAAATCTAATTCATTTTATTAAATAATTGTAAAAATCCAGAGTTTTTTCTTTAAAGAACCTAAAAGGCTCAATAAAAAAAAGTCGAGAAATATGTTTTTTTTGCAAGAACTACATTTTAGTTGATTTTTTTTCTGTGTTTTTCCTTCTAATAGACAGTCAAAATTATTTGAAGTTTATGTGGATCAAATATTTAAAACCAAAATTTACTTAATTATCATTGATAGAATCAAAGTTTTCAAGTGAAAGCCATTTAAAAATCAATTTAAATAAAAATAAGTTTTTTTTATATATTTTTCAGCTAACTACAGCTGTTGATAGTCCTGTAATATCACTTTTTTAAGAGCTGAACTATTTTCGTGAAACATTTCCAAATATTTCTGAGACAAATGTTTCATTGTTAAAAATCAAACTCAGTGAAATTAGAATTGACAAATTACACATTATCCGTATTTTTGGTAACGGATTTTTTTTTAATATACTTGAGAAAAAAAAAACAAACGAAATAATGTTAAACCAATGTTAGAAAAACATTTTAAAACATAACGTTATTTTGAAGAATTTCACAGTTTTCATAAAGAGCCGCTGCAAATATTTTTCAAAGTTTATGTTTGGCTCGAAAATCTGGGGGCCTTTTTTCAAACAACTTTAAACAACAATATTTCAATGGCATTCGACTTGCCAAGTTTCAGCACCCTCTTGTGGGAGAAAATTTTCAATGTGTAAACATGAAACTATTGTGAAATATTCTGCTATTTTCAATAAAAATTATACAAAAAATCACAATATCCAGATTGGCACAAAAAAAAAAAAAAATAAAAAGCATAATTTAAGACTTTGAACAAAACAATACTGTTTGTACTATGCTTGATATTTAGTGTTTTTATTTTATTTCATTAAATTTATTTTTGAAAGAGCTATCGAATGAGCTATCAATTAATATTCAAGATATTTAAGAACCGTAGAAATAAATACTTAAATCTTCATCATAGTGAAAAGTAATAAAGTAATAAATGTAATTAATTGATTTGGACCAGTAATTTGCGTAACTGGCAAGTAATAAACGCTTCTAGAAACCCTTGGGAATGGTGACAGATTTTGCGTAAATAAAGGTAATTTAAAAATAATTCAAGGATATATCCATCAGTTTCTGTCGAATTTAACATTTTCACTCACATTTTTAGGTTAAATTAAAAAAAATATTAATAATAATATTCAAAAACTAAAATTTTCAACATTAAAAATTTAACTTTTTTTTATTGTGTATTACACATTTTTGAATGTATTGTTGTGTAGAAAGCTTTCAAAACAATTATTAGGTTTTCAAATTCTCGAACCTTAGTTATTTTGAAAAATATAGTTTACACCCAGAACTGGGCATCGGCATACGAGAGGATAAAGAGCACGATTCGGTAGTAAAATGGTACTGTGTGCGGACGGAGAGGATAAATCCCGAAATTACCGAGAGTACTTTACTCATGGTTCATTTTCCAAAAAAGTTCATCTATCAAAAAAAAGTACCGGTACCGAGACTCGAACCCAAGACCTTCGGCATATTGAACCGTGCCTTTGCCGTATGGGCCACCATGGTTCGGTGACTAAGTGGCGGTCGTTTGTCCATATAAGCCACTCATAGGATGAACTGTTCCAATGAACGGATGAACACGCGAGAGGACTATACTCTCGCAATATAGCACTTTCCTCACGTTTCTTTTCGTGAGGACTATCCCCTCGTTCTTTAACTTTGGGTGTAGGAATTGTGTACTCAACAATTTCTCAACAATCAAACCATATTTTTGGAGAATTTAATTGTTCCTTTTCGACCTTTTTTGCTTTTAAGAAAGTATTTGAAGGAGTAGGTATAATAAAAACGAGATTTTGTTTGCAATTGGCATTAAGAAGGATTTTTTAAAACACTTTTACAATTATTACTTAATTGTTTAGAATACTTGGAAACACTTTTTTTCATAAAATACTAACAAGCTATTCAATTATATTAAAAATTCAGAGATATTAAACAGACTGTCTGTAGTTTCACTATAAATTCGTGCATGATTCACGCAACACAACAACTATTCTAATTAATGAACTTGGCTAAATCACAAAAATTTAAAGCTTAGTGGCTTGAGTCTAGTTATTTTTTTGTCAAACATATTTTTTTCCAAAACGATTTAGTAATATTTGATTTTTAATGCTTAGGGTAGAGTAGTCATCAATGAGACACGGGGAACAATGATAAAATGGCTCTCACAATTCGTAGTTTCAACCAATCAGGCTCATATTTGGGGGAAAGGTGTGTCTACTGGATACACGTCTGCCATAATAGTGGCTTTGGTTATGGACGCTCCCTTGACAAGTTCCGTAGTAACATTTCAATAGGGCGAATCTGCATTTGTAAACAAGCAGTCTATCCCTTTTGCTCAAGTGACAGTTCACGTCAAGTAAAAGGGGGATAGACTGCTTGTTTACAAACGCAGATTCGCCCTATTGAACTGTTACTACGGAGTTATTCATAAATGTTTGATTCTGGGGTGTAAAAGTAAATTATGGACAAAAAATATTTTTTCGCTCGTAGGCTGCCATTTACACCAAAACTAATATTTCTTCAAATTTTTTTCGACGTTCCATAGGGATTAAGTTGGGCTACAATGTCCTTTCATTAGATTTGGACAAAATTTAGAATATATCCAGAATTCAGGGCTGTCTCATTGTTCCCCACTCATTTCAGCTCATGGGTAACAATGAGACACTTTGATTTTTCTTCAATAAACTTTTCAAAATCGATGGAAATCTTTCAAAACATGAATTAAAAGTGATTTTTGGCATATTTATAGAGTTTCAACTTCATTTAACCAAAAATACAAAGTTATTTGGTATTAATATATGGATTTTACAAAATTTAAATTCTTTTTAGTGTAACTTTTGTTAATAAAAGTTTCATGTTGGCAAAATTGCTCTAAAATGTTCAAGGCAAGTCACCTGCAATAGAACAATACAAAAACACGATGTTTTGCTAGAAAAATGTTGATTTTCGTAGAGTGTCTCATTGTTCCCCAGCTGTCTCATTGTTCCTGCCAAGTGCGTCTACAATGAGACAGTTGAATAACTCTGGCTGTAGACGTCAGATCGATCTCATATTTTGGTCAATGTTAGAACACATTAAAAGAAAGAAAAGGCAACAACAAGCTCATTAAAAAATGCTGATGAAAAAATTAGAAAAATCGTTGAAAGTTGAAAATCAAAAGTGTCTCATTGATGACTACCCTACCCTATTGAAAAAAAAATATTTTTCGATGAAGCTTGTTGAATTTTATATTCACCATACAAATTTAGTGCTTATTAAAAATCAACAAAAAAAAATCGATGCAGAGTGATTTTTTAGCGATTTTTCCAATTAAAATTCATGCTGAATCGTCTCATTTATGAAGATGAAAATGATGTCCAGCGATAAAGTAAAACCTATACCTTTCATTAGTAAGAAAAGCAAAAAGATGAGATTTTTTTCATACCAATATGGACATGTTGGGAATCCTCACAAAATTTAAATAAATTTGATTGAAAAAACTATCAAATCTTGTTTTAATCTTGTTTTGTTAACCCTGTGATTAATATCAAATGGTATATCAGGTAGACAAACACTCTTTCATCCGTTGTCCACCAAATTGTGGAACAAATCTGATGTTTTATGAATACCTCTTGCAAAAATGGTAAGAATCGTCAATTTAAAAAAAAACTAAAATTCGGATGATTCGGGAAGATTTTTTTTCGATTTCGTGTAAGTTGGCAGAAATCTGCCCTTTTTTAAATTAATTTGAAAATGCTATGAGACAAAGTTTGAAGTGCTTTAAAAGATCTTTGAATTGCTACATAGAGAGTTGGATATTATAAAGACTTCGAAATTATCAACCCATGTGAAAATCTTGAATAGATTTTTAGTTTTAAAACTAGATTTTTTTTTCTAAATAACAAACAAATCAGCTCAATCCAACAGTACGGACACTCATCTAGTGCAATAACAGCATCCTACAAGCACTAGTTCCAGCAATCAAAACCAGTGTAGTGTGATGAACTCTGGCTGGCTGCCGCCACTATAGAGGTACTTCTCCAGGATACAAAACACTGCCGGGAAAGCGCTGAATCCAGGATTTTTATTTCACATTATCCTCACCACATCGTCGCCGCCACCGTACTCCCGGTGCTCGCCAGTTCGATGGCACGACGACGTGTTCACCGAACGTGCGGCGCCGTGGTACGTGGTTTTCCGGGGTTCCTGGTGAGAGCAGGGCAAAAAAAACCGAGGTGCAACTTTCCTTGTTTTCGGAAATATGAAGCTAGTCTGGTTTCAACGCTTCCTCTTATTTTTTTTTGCTGCACTTCCAACCGAGGAAAAATGGCGTTCGTTTCTCTAGCCCCAACTGGAGGTATCCTGTTTCCCAGCACCGGAGAGAGAAGAGTCCTGGTGGAACGACCCGGGCGAAGACGACGCTCCGGAGAACAATAAGCTAATTTTTCTTCGGCTTTCGGTGAAATTAATGTTGCAGACAAGAAGTTACGCTGTTGCACGCGAAAGCACACTGTGGTGTTGTTGCTGTTTGTTGGCGTGTTCACTTCATCTAGAAGCGTTCCCTTCCAGGTACAGCTGAAAACAGCAAACTTAAGAAGTGGAGTTTATCGAGCGGATTAAACAAGTCCCCTGACCTGACCTCGCCGCACTAAATCAATTAGAAAACTTGGGGCTCCCACAATCATCAAGCTCAATTGTTTTTTGCTGCTGTTGTCCGAGCCACTTTGAAGATCTTCGGAGATGTGGTGTGTGGTGGCCCACATTGCAAGTGCAATTTCTTGCGCAAAAAGTGGATGATGGAACTCTGTTGGAAAGGGAGGGTCGATTCTCGGACTCTGGTGAGTCTTAATAGAATAATTCGATTCAACTTTTCAGCATCAGTCAGCATCACCAGTGTGCTCCACATTCGATGGCAGACGGAGTCGTAACTTGTCGAGTCAGACGAACTGGACGTGAAGGAGGTGGATATCGCTTGTTCTGGATCTCAGTGAGGTTACAAGTACATGGTTACTACAAAGAGAGTCATTGAATGAGCATGTTATTCATATTGGATTGATGCATTTTAATTATATTTCTTCCGAGTTTTCGTCATTTCTATCAAAAACTGTTTCCTTCAGTAGGTCTCTTTAAAATTCTGCTGACCCATGAAATCTCATAAATGAACTAAAAATTCCACTCACAGCTAATCGACCTTCACCCGAAAAAAAAAATGCCAACCCACCATCACGCTTGATTAATTCGACCGATATCTAAACGTCCTCGGACATCTGCTGTCCACGCACTTGCCATCATCTTCTTAACACGACCATACCGTGACAGCGGTAAATCACTCGGCTGGAAATCCTCGGGAAACCCACTTCACCCGCAATGGTTCATAAAGTGTCAATAATTGTATCCCCCCAATTGAACCACCACCAAACACTAATCACTCAACCATTCCCAATCCCACCCCGCCCACTTCTCCCCACAGTGCGTGTTGCGTCTTAAGCTTCCTTTTTCTTGGGAGGCAAAAAAAAAGAAGCGTCGGGAAATCAGCTCATTCGCACAGCGCCGCGAGACGGAGTGGGGGAAGAGCGAAATCAGGAGTAACCATAGAAACTGATTTCTTCTCACCTTCCGATGTTTCCTCCTTCGCGCACACAAACGAGTCTATTCCTGGACGGACCTTTTTTTCCAGCATCTCGTATGTCTCAAGGAATAACGGATTCGTTTGTTCGCCGCTGAACAGCGTATTTTCTTCGGTGGAGTTTTCTTTCACCGGCCCTCCTTATCGTTGCCGGGGAAAAGCTCGAGATTTTTCCTTCGCTCTTTTCCACGAAGCTTCCTGGTCCCCCCTCTTGGGGAGCTCCCCACTTTTCCTCAAATGAAACTCTTCAAACAAGCTATAATTTTCTTTCGTTGGGTTTTCCTCACGTCTTTTCTCAACCACCCCGCGTCCCCCTGCTACACCCTCTTACTTTTCTTGCTGGCAGCTGATTCCCTCGCGCACGGGGGGTTTTTCCCACCCGTCATCGTCGTCTGCGTTGGAAGGAGTCCAGCAGGGTTTTCGGTGCGGGATTGCTGGTGGTGACTGTGCCGGGAAGGAAACGCGGAGGGCTTTTCTTCCGGAAGGTTCAAACCTTCCGCGCTGATGCTGCTGCTGCTGCAGGACGGGACGAGGGTTAGATGGTTTGTAGAAACTTTTTTCTGCTGGAGAATTTTTCATCATTTTATGAAAAATGTAGTTAAAATGTTTCAATTTTTTTGTAAGCAGAAAAAACTATTGAAAAGTGTAAAAAAAAGAAGCATTACCTTTAAATTGGTTTGAGTATGCACGGAGAGAAATGAGTTCTCAAAATCGTGAACAAGCGTTCATGAAATTCGGAACCAAGTGTTCAAATTTCTTGGTACGTTTTTCAAAATCGTGTGGTCATTTTTCAAATATAAGTGGAAAGCCTGATTGGTTGGCCTACTCATTTAAAAAAAAAAAAGGTATTTTTCATTAATAGTAAATAAAAGTAAGTTTTAAAGCCTCTCTGCGGAGGCATATGCCTCTTGTCGTTGATGAACTGAAATAAAATCGTGAAACCGGACATTTCAAAGAAAATTTGATGTACTTTTGAAAGTGAGTATTTGTCTGAGATTTAGATATAGAAATTATTATTTTTTTAAGGCCGGTACCTTTGAAATTTGGAACCAGGAATTTGAACTTTGAAAATGAACAAAAACGAAAATGAATCAGGTGGGATTCGAACTCACACCTCTGGATTTTTGGTCTGGGACGCTAAGAAGTCAGCCATCAGAAGGTTTACACTCTAGCAGTGAATTGATCCGTAGTGTTGAAACATGTTATCTACTCATATTAAATACGCGCTGATCCGTGATTTGCCTGACGGGATTGGAAGTCTAAATATAGATCGAGTTTCCTTCAGATGCTTGCTTCTATGTTTAGGTGGGGCCGAACAATGCCCAGCGACCTCGGAATTGGACCGCAAGGAGCTCTGTCATTCTGAAACGGGTCGTTGGAAGCAGCGCGAGAGCTATCACCACCTAATACCCGGGACTGAGATAAGTTGTATCAGCATTCGGCATATACAAAGCCTGATACAAACTATACTTTCCCATAATTTCGCTACCGGTTAGCAGGTATTGGATTGGACCACACACACACACACACACACACACACACAGAAAATTATTATTTTTTTAATTGGGTGGAACTTTGTTCATACATTCTCTTTGTTAAAATAAGCCATTTTTTATACTGTCATGCCCCGGTTTTGCACTGCACTGGTGTTGATTCGTTCAGCTCCCTCGGTTAAGCACGGCCCATTTTTTTTTTTTAGTTTTTTCACAATATGGGTAGCAAACAACCGCGATTCTTTCATACATTTCGAAAATTATTGCACAATTTTTTTGAAAACATTCAAATTTTCACGAAACCACGTATTTATGAGAAAAAACTCAAAATTTAATTTCTTCTTAATACGTTAATCAAATAATTGTATTTTTTTATACATTTCGATTTTTTTTGAAAATACTTCAAAAAAATCACAAAACTACGTATTTTTGAAAAAAATACTCAAAGTTTAAGTTTTTTTCAATACTGGTATCAAATGATTTAAATATTTTTAAAATTTTTGAAAGCTTCACAAAACTACGTATTTTCAAAAAAATAATAAAAATTTCTAAGTTTCAAAATTTATTAAATTCGAAATACTTGAAAAATTACTGATCTATTTCTACCCAACTAATATTTTGAATGTTTTTTCGAAAACACGAAGTTTTGGGAAAATTTTGAATATTTTTAAAAAAAGGTTGCTATTCTATTCGAAATGTATGAAAAAATCCGAAAATTTGATCAAATGATTAGGATTTTTTCATACATTTCGAAAGTTGTATTTTTTTTTTAAATACTCAACATTTTCACAAAACTACGCATTTAAAAAAATACTCAAAATTTCAGTTTTCCACAATATTGGTTTCAAATGATTTAGATATTTTAATAAATTTCGAAAGCTTTAAGCATTTTTTTACAAAATACTCAAAATTTTCACAAAACTACGTATTTATGAGAAAATATTAAAAATCTAATTTTTTTCACAATATGGGTATCAAATGATCGGATTTTTTTATACATTTCAAATTTAATAAAACCATATTTTGAAAATACTTTTGAAAATTCACAAAACTACGTATTCTCAAAAAAAAAATACTCTAAGTTTTATTTTTTTAAGTATTGGTATCAAATGATTTTTATATATTTATAAATTTTGAAAGCTTTGACTTTTTTTTGAAAATACTCTTCACAAAACCACGTATTTAAAAAAACTAATTTCCGAGTTTCAAAATTTATTAAATTTGAAATATTTGAAAAAATACCGATCATTTCTACCCAACTGAATTTTTGAATCTTTTTTTTTCAAAAACAGGAAGTTTTGTGAAAATTTTGAATATATTAAAAAATGGTTGTTATTCCATTAGAAGTGTATGAAAAAATTCCGATCATTTGATCAAATGATTGGAATTTTTCATACATTTCGAAAGTTGTTAATTTTTTCTTGCAAATACTCAAAATTTTAACAAAACTACGTATTAAAAACAAAATACTCAAAATTTCAGTTTTCCAGAATATTGGTACCAGATGATTTAGATATTTTAATAAATTTCGAGAGCTTTAAGTTTTTGTTTTTTGGAAAATACTCAAATTTTTTACAAAACTACGTATTTTCAAAAAATATTAAAAATTTCAAAGTTTCAATATTTATTACATTCGAAATGTTTAAAAAAACCGATCATTTATTATCCAACTGAAATTATAAGTGCTTTTTTCGAAAATACGTAGTTTTGGGAAAATTTTGAGTATTTTCCAAAAATTTTGTTATTACATTCGAAATGTATGAAAAAATTCCGATCATTTGGTACCCATATTGTGAATTACAGAAATTTTAAGTATTTTTTCAAAAATATGTAGTTTTGTGAAGATTTTTGTTATTTTCAAAAAATGTTTTTATTACAATGATATGTTTGAAAAAATCCTATTCATTTGATACCAATATCACAAAAAACTTTTCATTTGATACACATGTTGCAAAAACAAATATTTTAAGTTTTTTTCAAGAGTAAAAATTGCATTTTCACTATACAGGGAAAAACGTATTTTTGTGAAAATTTTCATGTTACTATAGTTACAATGGATAGCTGCCATCATCCCGATTCCAAAACACTATAATTTTTGATTATTGCATGATTTTTCATTTCATTCAACAAATTGATGTAATATTTCAAACAAATCATAAACTAGTTCGTTTGAATCTAATTTCACATATTTTATGCGTACAAAAAACAATTCCGCAAAAGAATGATCGATCATTATTCAGAGACCAAGTTTGTTTAAACTCAAAGTGGATTAAACTTGCAGAATTGATGCCTGGAAGCACAATAATTAAATAATTAAAAAAAGCTTCAAAATTTAAGAATTGTGTAATTCCACTCTGAAATTGGACAGTTGTCACACAAGGGAGGATTATCGTTATTGCTACTTTTTATATCATTCCATTACATAATTTGTTGAAAAGTTTTTATCCCTTTACTCAGGGCCTTGGTTATAGAATAGATTATTTAAAAAATGTATTTTAATGTCTGAAACGATCGAATATCATGCAACATTTTCAATCACTTCGATATCAGTAGGTAACCTACTTGAAAAATTTTTGCTCAGACAAGCGAGTTTTAAGCCTATCCCCCCTTCAAAGAAGATTTTTTTTCTGAAAAATTTAAAATTTATTTTTTAAATCATTACACGGAGAAAAAAGAGTTCCTAAAATCGTGAAAAAGCGTTCATGAAAATGGGAACCACGAACAAAGTGTTCAAATTTCATGGTACGTTTTTCAAAATCGTGCCATGGGATTTGAACACTTTGTTCGAGGTTCCCATTTTCATGAACACTTGTTCACGATTATGGGAACTCTTTTTTCTCCGTGTAGTTTCAATGCAAAACAACTTTACAAATATTAACAGAATACAAAAAAGTCGATTGTAGAATGAAAATATGGCTTTTGACCGATTGATCGTTTTTCTATTTCAGGGTAAAATATTTATTTTTATCATTTAAATTCATGTTTACAACTAATGAAATTGATCAAACGAGTTTTTTAACAAACTTCGAAAATCAAACAATTCCCCACCCTACCCCGATTGCCCCTCACCCACCACCGCGGCGTGACGAGTGCTGCTAATGTTGGTTGCTTATTGCCTACCCAATCCAAACGAACGAACGGAGAGTCGAGAGAGCACAGGACAGGCACGACGAACCGGAACCCGAAGCGGTGTGGGGGGAGGGTTCGCCGAAGAGACGCCGGAAGGAGCATGGTCGATGCGAATCAACGACGATGGGTCCAAAGGGGAAGTTGGGTGGCGGTGGGTTTTGCAAGCGTACGCGTAGAATAATAAACGATGAAAGTGCTGTTGGCTGCTGCTTTTGCTGCTTTCGGGATGGATTTCACCAGCCAAGTGGGGTGAACTGCTGCTGTTGCTGCACTGGTATTGGTTTTCAGAGGGGTTTTGGGATCGGAAAAATAGAAGAAATGATAGGATTCTTCAAAAAGTAGAAGTTTGGCAATTGATTAATTTTAAAATTTAATTATTGTTGAAGTTTTGAAAGTTATTTTCAAACAACTATAAAAAACGCTGCTAATTAATAAAAACCGAAGAATTTAGGTTTTATTAAATTTAAAGTTTCAAAAAATGCTGATTCCTCAGAGATTCCTTCCTCGCGATCGAAATTACTAGCACGTGCAACGTTCACTGATGTTGCCGCTGTGTGCGTGTCTGTGCGTGAGGGTGGTTAAGGGCGGGGGTTTATTTAGCCTAGGCGCGTGAGAGGGGGTGCGATTCGTTTTATTGCCTTAATATTTTTGTTGTTCTCCTTTTCGTTGTTTACTTTCTATTTTTGGGTGTGTTTGCCGTTGTCAAGCGCGAAGGATAGAACGTGCGGCCGGGGAAGATTTTCGAGCGAGCCTGGAGAAAGATACAACAATGGCCGTGCTTATTTGTCACGGTGTGGTGACGCAAAGTTCGCGATGGCATCACTTCCTCAGATGGAGTGTTGTTTAAGATGGAAGTGAAATTAGTTAGGTGAAGGAAGGATAAGTTGTTTGCGTTGTGGTGAGGTTAGACGCGTGATTTTGAATATAATTTTATTAATTAGGAATCTGAAATTACCCATCTCAATTTTCAACTTCAAAACAAGAGTTTTTTTTATTAGTTCTTCTAAACATATGAAACAAAATATCTTATATGGGTAATTCTCTACCAACTCACACGAAATCGGGAAAAGTTGTCCCGACCCCTCTTCGATTTGCATGAAACTTTGTCCTAAGGGGTAACTTTTGTCCCTGATCACGAATCTGAGGTCCGTTTTTTGATATCTCGTGACGGAGGGGCGGTACGACCCCTTCCATTTTTGAACATGCGAAAAAGAGGTGTTTTCAATAATTTGCAGCCTGAAACGGTGATGAGATAGAAATTTGGTGTCAAAGGGACTTTTATGTAAAATTAGACGCCCGGTTTGATGGCGTACTCAGAATTCCGAAAAAACGTATTTTTCATCGAAAAAAAAACACTAAAAAAATTTTAAAAATTCTCCCATTTTTCGTTACTCGACTGTAAAATTTTTTGGAACATGTCATTTTATGGGAAATTTAATGTACTTTTCAAATCTATATTGACCCAGAAGGGTCATTTTTTCATTTAGAACAAAATTTTTCATTTTAAAATTTCGTGTTTTTTCTAACTTTGCAGGGTTATTTTTTAGAGTGTAACAATGTTCTACAAAGTTGTAGAGCAGACAATTACAAAAATGTTGATATGTATACATAAGGAATTTGCTTATAAACATCACGAGTTATCGCGATTTTACGAAAAAAAGTTTTGAAAAAGTTACTTTTTGCGTTTCTCTTTGTTTCGTCGTCCGTGTCTGTCGCGGGTGACCATGAACGGCCATGATCGATGGCGACCAACTTTTTCAAAACTTTTTTTCGTAAAATCGCGATAAAAAATATTTGTAATTGTCTGCTCTACAACTTTGTAGAACATTGTTACACTCTAAAAAATAACCCTGCAAAGTTAGAAAAAACACGAAATTTTAAAATGAAAAATTTTGTTCTAAATGAAAAAATGACCCTTCTGGGTCAATGTAGATTCGAAAGGAACATTAAATTTCCCATAAAATGACATGTTCCACAAATTTTTACAGTCGAGTAACGGAAAATGGGAGAATTTTTAAAACTTTTTTAGTGTTTTTTTCGATGAAAACTACGTTTTTTCGGAATTCAGAGTACGCCATCAAATCGGACGTCTAATTTTACATAAAAGTCCCTTTGACACCAAATTTCTATCTCATCACCGTTTCAGGCTGCAAATTATTGAAAACACCTCTTTTTCGCATGTTCCAAAATGGAAGTGGTCGTACCGCCTCTCCGTCACGAGATATCACAAAACGGACCTCTGATTCGTGATCAGGGACAAAAGTTACCTCTAGGAACAAAGTTTCACGCAAATCGAAGAGGGTCGGGGCAACTGCTGTGTGAGTTGGCGGAGAATTACCCTATAAGGTTTTTAACAAAATACATATAAAATTTTGGTAAAATTGTTAAAACGTCGGAATTTTTCGTGAAATTCGTCAAAACTAGTCTTGCTTGTAAAAAATTCGATTAACATTGCATTTTAAACTGGATTCAAAGAACGAATCACAAATTTAATATTTTACATTAAATTTGTTCAACAGAAATTGCCTAAAAATTTGAACATTTTTTTAATTGTGTTTCAAAAACACATATTATTTACAATCTTATTTTACCTTCTCCTAGTGAAAACATGTTCAAAGAATCCTAAAATGCATTCTGTTTTCCGATTCAAAATCATGATCATTGAGAAAATCATGACACTTTGTGAAGTTTGAAATAATGCCTATCATCATCATTTTCTTAACTATGGTTAACCAACTTTTTTAACTTTTAAACATTTTATGAAAAGTTCTTCTTGAGGTACTTTGAACACCACGCTACTAGCGTCAGTATGATTCCAAACCATTTTGTACGTATTTAATTTGCACTCTTACTTTTACGAACAAATCTCAAAACCTATAACAGTCACTTGGCTAAAAGTCACCCCGTTTTACGGTACCACTTCCCAGATGTAATATTACCAATATTTTTTTTAACTGTGCAGTTATGGAGCCAGTTTCACGCGATAATGGCAGTTGAGAAGGGTGGAAGTGGTTTAAATATTTATGTATTTCGTAATTTAAATATTGCTGTAACTCGAAGCCGTTGCATCGTATCAAAAAGTGGTTAAAGAAAAACTTGTGAAGAAAAAATACACTGAAAGAAAACAACACGCCCCTTTTATGGTTTTTGTGGATTTTTAAGTTTAAAAGTCGAATTTGAAGGTGTACCCACGAATGTGGTCAAAGACAATATTATGCGAAATTGGACGAGCTTTCAGGTAAAAATATTTACGAAACTGAAAAATCAAGTCTGTCACATAGAAGTTGTCAAAAACCATAAAAAAAACAATTTTTCAACATTTTTTAACCGCTGTAATTTTACAACAATTGGACGTAAAAAAGTTGTCAATATGAAGACTTTTATGAAAAATTGTCTGGAAAATCGAATCGTTTTTGAACATTTTGACGTTGAGAGTACTTAAAAAAACTTTTTCAGTAAATGATTTTTGTAATTTTTTTTAAGTGAGTTTCTCTATCATGCATTTTCGGAAGTCTTGTAACATCTTAGGCTATTTTCACAAAAAAAAAAATTGCACGAAAAAAAAATCGTGGGCTCACCCTCAAATTTTACTTTTAAACTTAAAAATCTAAAAATATTATAAAAGTGGAGTGTTTTTTTCTTCCAGTGTTTTTTTTTCGGAAATCTCGTCAAATTTTCTTACCAATTTGTCTTAGACTATTTTTTTGATACTTCTACATTTATGAAAATCGGAGTGGGTCGTGAAAAAAGTACCTAAAAAAATCTTCTTTTGGGGTGGAATTGAACTATTTTGAGTGTAGAAAAGCCACCAGTACTGTAACCTCCAATCACTCCCGGCTTGTATTGCTTCTGTTTACAACAAAGTTTCGCGAAAAGAAGCGCCATCATCGCACGGCGTAACCAATCAAAACTTTTTTTTTCGCGACGCGGGTTTTACTTTGACGGCACTGTCAGACGATCGGTGTTGTGCCAACTCATCAACCCCCTTCGCGGCACGTGTTCCGTTCGCCTGGCACACACAAAATTTCATTAGAACGACCAACTCTGGATCACTACTTAGTAGCGGATCTCAGAGTTACATTGACAGGCTGACAAAGTATACAACTTGCTGCACACACCGGGATGGATTTATGAATCTCGGTGAATTTCTACTCCAATGGGTTTATGAGCGTACCCTGATTGAGCCCGGGCTGTCGAAGCGAACTTCAGCCCAGTATACTGTGTACGTTTGCTAAACGCGTTACGACCTCGTAAAACCAAAGTGCCGACCTAGGCAAATTTGGCCATGAGGCAAAACAATCGATAAGTGCCCTGATTGAATACAATAAAAACGAATGCCGCACGGCTGAACCTTCAACGAACGGTTCCAACTACCGCCGTCCAGTTCATCAGGGGTGTCCTCCGTGTCCATTCGAATCTTCCTCTCGGTTGACCCCTCGTAACATCTCCGAAACCGATTGTCTTACTATCGTCCGCTTTTATCTTCCCCCCTCTCCCTCAACTCACTCTGCCTCTACGCCATTTTGGGGACACGATCCATTTGAGGTTATGTAACGAGAATCCCCCACCCGCACCTGCTCCCGCACAGTCTCCGAACAGCAGAAACTTCCTCTAGCTCGGGCACAGGAAGGACCATCTCCCGATGACAAATCATTTGGCGGTAGGGTTTCATGTTTCACCCCCGCATCCCTCGCTGCTTGAGGTTGTCCTTTCGTTACATCAACTCACCACTCTGACACTATTAGAACGGATCTGGACGACGACGACGACTGGCGGAAAAACGTAGGATTCCGGATGATGTCCTCGCCGGCCTACACGGCCGCCCTCTAATCTTGCTCTTAAGAGCGAGTTTTTCACCGATGTGAAACAGGTCGTATTGAGGTACTCCGATTTGGATGAAACTTTCAGGGTTTGTTTGTCTATACATGAGATGAACTCATGCCAAATATGAGCCCTCTACGACAAAGGGAAGTGGGGTAAAACGGGCATTGAAGTTTGAGGTCCAAAACACATGAAAAATCTTAAAATTGCTCGCATTTCCGTAAAACTTTATCAATTCCAACTCTCGTAGATGCATTCGAATGGTCTTTTGAAGCCCTTCAAAATGTGCTATAGACATCCAGGATTGGTTTGATTTTTTCTCATAGCTTTTGCAAATTACTGTTAAAAATTGATTTTTTTAAAACCTTAATAACTTTTGCAACAGCCTCCAACACCCATACTCCCATAGGTCAAAAGTTAGGGGATCTCATGGACTATAAGCCTACGGTATTAACTTTTTGGCCAATTGCAGTTTTTCTCATAGTTTTACTATTTTTCTAGAACAAACATTTTACAACGTTAGTTTTTGTCCTGTAGGCCTCCATAGCGGCTTTTTTTGGTCTCAATTTTGACATATTCGGAATCCTCAGAAAATTTTACATTAGATTGAGGTGTTGGAATTTTGAATTTGATTGGAAAAAATGTCATTTAGAATTAATTAAAATATTATTTAGCATTTTTTCGGATTAGGGGTAAAACAAGTTTTCGCCTACTTGATACAGCATTTGACGTATTGATCATAGGGTAAATAAGATCTATTTCTTTTTTCAATTATGTTTTATTTAATTATTTTTTAAATCAAAATTACAACTCCAATACTTCTAACTTACGTGAAATTGTCCGAGGAATCCGAATATGACAAAGTTGAGACCAAAAAGTGCCGCTATGGAGGCCTACAGGGCAAAAACTAACGTTGTAAAATGTTTGTTCTAGAAAAATAGTAAAACTATGAGAAAAACTGCAATTGGCCAAAAAGTTAATACCGTAGGCTTATAGTCCATGAAATTCCCTAACTTTTGACCTATGGGAGTATGGGTGTTGGAGGCTGTTGCAAAAAGATATTAAGGTTTTAAAAAAATCAATTTTTAACAGTAATTTGCAAAAGCTATGAGAAAAAGTCAAACCAATCCTGGATGTCTATAACACATTTTGAAGGGCTTCAAAAGACCATTCGAATGCATCTACGAGAGTTGGAATTGATAAAGTTTTACGGAAATGCGAGCAATTTTAAGATTTTTCATGTGTTTTGGACCTCAAACTTCAATGCCCGTTTTACCCCACTTCCCTTTGTCGTAGAGGGCTCATATTTGACATGAGTTCATCTCATGTATAGACAAACAATCCCTGAAAGTTTCATCCAAATCGGAGCACCTCGATACGACCTCTAGAACAAACCGAGCAGAATCTACAAATACTGCCTCTTAACTAAATCTCTGTGTGTGTGTGTGTGTGTGTGTATGAAGGGACACGTGGTGTGATATATTGTAGTGAAGTTGCGGAGATTTTTGGAACCCGGCGGGGAAAAGTGTCCGGCCAACGGGTTGCTACGGTGGCGGTAGAATCTGTGTCACGTTTCAATTGGAAGTGACGGTTGTCACCGGCGGACGTGGACATCGGGGAGAACTGCTGACATGTCAATGTGAGGGCTTTGGGAGAATTGAGTTTGGGAGGCTTTTATGTCTAAGTGGTTTAGCAATTGATGTTGGTTTGTGGTTCGGTTATTTAGATTTATGCAAACACCTGCAGTCATTAAAAATCATTAGGAGTGACATTGGGTCTTCAGCATTTTTGACCAGAACCCAAACCCATTGTCATTCCTGATGACGGTATTGCTAATAACTGCAACTTCAACTTTGTATTCTCAATATGGGTCATTCCAGGTCAACTGAGTACACTTTTGGACTCGACCTTCACCGATTTGGACCAAACTTGGAGGGAACGTTAAAAGAAATCCCAAGTTTGGTGCTGATTGGACAATCCCTCTATTTTTGACCCTGCCTTCTTTTTTGACGATTTTCTAAAAAAAAAATCTTTTAATCATAACATTGCAAGTACTTAAGCAAAAGACTTTCTACAGGTTGCATTTTATAGAAAATTGTCCAAGGAATTCGATAAAAATAAATGTTTTATCCATAAATGCCCTTTAATATTATATTTTAACGTTTCAAGTATTAAAATTCAGTTTTGACCAATTCCTTATATTTTTATTTGTTTTATTTTATCAGCATCGTGTTCCCCGGACAATTTTACATAATAATCAATGTAGACCTCAAACTAAAATGAACTATTGGCAAGATACAGCGATTTTACTGGAAAAAGTTTGATTTTACGCAGCACTTGGAAGAACATGGTGTACTTTTCAACAAAAAGGGATGTATCTCGCATAGTTCGGTTTTTATATGTGAAAAACTTATTTCGGACTTAAATTCATAAGACAGAGTGCAGCGCAAAATCAAACTTTTTTCAGTAAAATCGCTGTATCTTGCCAATAGTTCATTTTAGTTTGAGGTCTACATTGATTATTATGTAAAATTGTCCGGGGAACACGATGCTAATAAAAGAAAACAAATAAAAATATAAGGAATTGGTAAAAACTGAATTTTAATACTTAAAACGTTAAAATATAATATTAGTGGGCATTAAACCTGTAGAAAGTCTTTTGCTTAAGTATTTGCAAAGTTATGATTGAAAGATATTTTTTTTAGAAAATCGTCAAAAAAGAGGGCGGTGCCAATAATAGAGGGATGGTCCAATCAGCTCCAAACTTGGGATTTCTGTAAATTATCGATAGATGAACGTTCCCTCCAAGTTTGGTCCAAATCGGTGAAGGTCGAGTCCAAAAGTGTACTCAGTTGACCTGGAATGACCCATATATAAATAATAAAGCCCAAATGGATCTTAAAATTAGCAAAAGACATAGAAAAAATAGAAATTTTGTGGTATTGTTCAAACAGCAGACTCAATTAGATTCACCACAAAAAACGTATAGATCTTAACCTGCTGGGATTGGAATGGAAAACTTTGTTTCAGTCGGCACGACCCTTCCTTTTCCGAAACTTTTGATTAGCTGCTATTGAATCCACTTCCAGTCTCCAGCCGCCTGATCTGCGGGTCACGCTTGCATTACACCTTGCATAACGAGGTATTATTGAGTCCTGGACACCCGAGAAGCTCTGTAATTACATTACTTCGTGTTTCCGTTCTCTAGTTTTTTTTTGTTGCTCTGCAACTTTCTTTCCCATCTTGTCCGATGCGCTGCTCTCGATTGTCGTCAACCCAGGTTAGTTTTCCGCTCACATTCCCACCTTTTTGCGCGCTCCAGGAAGTTGCCCGAGCTCGGAAGTGGAATTTAATTGAATTTAATACGATGCTCTTTTTTTAAGTAACTTGTGTCGTCCACCGGCATTTCTATCGTGACGAAGTTGTGTTGGACGACATCGTTCTTCTTTGTTGGCATTGTCCTGAACTTTACTGGCGAGGACTTTTCCGAGAAAGAAAACAAAACTGCACCGGTGGGGCTTTGTTTTGATCAAAGGGTGATCAACTTTTGGCACCCCCTCCCCCCCTCCCCTTCTTCCCCAAAATCTCCTTGATTCTAGTCGGAAAATTTGGAAAATGCTTTCGGAAAAGTGGCAAAGGTCTTTCGCGAAAACGCCAGCACGTCTCGCTTTCGAAATTTGAGCAAACAAAAGTTTTTCAGCTGAGCTGAGGAAGACATCGTCACACGATGGGGAGTTTGTCTCCCACTCTTTGAATGAAAGAAGACACTTGAAGAGGAAATCGAGGAAATTTTTGATGTACAAACGAACGCTTTGTAAGTGGAGAGGGCGCTTTTTCGATCGTCAAAAGGGTGGGGAGGTTGGGAAAATTTTACTATTTTCTCAGTTGATGGCAGTTGGAGTGAGTGCTCTACAATTTTGGAAGGAAACTTGTCACCATTGTGATTGATTTATGGTTTCATTGATTTGTGTTCGTTTTGCTGAAGTTTTCAGAGGTGCTGTTAAGCTTCTCAGTTTTTCGACGTCTCATTCATTACAGGTTTTTGTTGTTGTATGTCTTTTTTGTTAAATCTTCAGACGTTAGACAACTCTGTTGTTAGAAGTCTCAGGTTGTGAACGTCTCAATTGCTAGATGCCTCAATTGTTAGACGTCTCATATAATGAAAATCTCCAATGTTAGATGTCTAATTTATAAGAAACTTTTTTGTAAGATCCTCAAATGTTATACGTCTCCGTTGCAAGACATCTCATTTTTAGAGGTTACAATTAGAGGGTGACGGTTCTCGAGATTTTCAATTTCCCAGGAATCGAGAGTTGAATTTGGCAATTTCCCGGAAATGTTCAAATTTGGCGGACCTTAACACAGGGGTGCCCAACCTTTTGGCCCTGCGGGCCAGATCTGATTTTTCTGAAGCATTTGCGGGCCGATAGAAGTGATAAAAGTTGAAATAGTAAACACTTTTTTAATTTTTTTATGATTGGGTTCTTTTAAAGTAAGTTAAGATAAGAACTAGTGTTGCAAATAAAATTCATAAATCTTGATTTTAAGAATGAAAAACCAAGAAAATCAGCTCCCTCCGTGTACGCACGAGAGCATGCAGCTAGTGCTCAGTGCTCCATCGTTTTTTCGATTTTTTTCGCCGTAATTGATTGTGGTTACCCGCGAGTTTGCTTCTCCAGCATGCCAAAGGCCGGCCGTGGCCGTGGCAGTTCGAGTGCGGCCTCGAAAAACCCGCGAAGTTCGTCTACCGGCCGTGTGCAAAAAGGTAAACAAACAAACGCCGTGTCGGCCGCCATCGCGCAGGGGAGCGTGAGCGCAGATGGAATCGACAAAAAGTATCTACATCCCGGATACGTTCCGAGATCACCAGTGCGAACCCGTTCCGGTACTTCCGGTGCCACGACCAGTGGCACATCAACATCCGCCAACATCCCCATCAGGAACGAGTTCCAGATCGACGTCGTCGTGCTATCTTGTCGCACCCGCCATTTCGACGTTTCGAGAAAAACGCGTTTTAATGTTTGACCTTGAATATACAAAAACGAGAGCACGCAATGTAAACAATAACAAACACGTTTTGTTTGGCTGACCATTCTGTGCATTGTCCCAAAGTTTGGTTGAAGTTGGTTGCTGGAGTCCCGAGTTATAATTACAAATGTTTACGGTAGTTTAGCTTGTACGTGCGACAAACGCATCCTGACTTTCCTGACCTGAAATCCCTTTGGCCTTTTGTCGCACTTACATCAATTTTCATGGAGTAACAAGATAGCACGACAAGATTGAAACTACTTTCATATATAAAGTGACAAAAATGCACGGAGTTTTTTTCGGTTTTTGTTGAATATCTCAGGATTGAAATCGAATTTTGGAGATCTGTGAAGGTCAAAAGGTGAGGCATTGTGAGCTGCACAAAATGGCGTTCTTAACTCAATTTGGCCCAAAATGCACGTACGACAAGTTAGCACGATGGCGACGAGATGCTGAGCGACGACGAAGAAAATAACAACTCTGACGGTAGCAGCACTACCGACGACGACGACGACGATGATGGTCGTGCACGGAAAAAAGTGCCGACGTCAAAAAAGAACAACTCTCCAGCGGAACGTAGACCACCTCCAATTTTGTTTTGGACACGTTAGCGGACGATGTTGACGAGTTGCTGGAAGGCCTCGGATATTGTCTGAAAATCGGTAAGTCGGCAGTGCAAGTGATCACACTGACCAAAAAGAATTTCGACCTGGTGTTTGAAGAATTGAAGCGTAGCAACTTCAACTTCTACACATTCAACCCCGAGAAGTCCCCTGTTAAGGTCGTCTTGCAGGGTTATCAAGACCGTCCGATCTCCGACCTGAAGGGTCACCTTTCGGACGCCGGAATAAAACCGCGGGAGATTAAAGTGCTCTCGCGCAAGACAACGGTAACAGGTACACACACACTGTACCTGTTTTACTTCGACCGCGGCACCGTCAAGATCCAAGACCTGCGGCGGACTAAAACGTTGGACGGTTTTTGGGTTAACTGGCGGTTTTACACCAAGAACCCGACGGACGTAGCGCAATGCCACCGTTGCCAGAAATTCGGCCACGGCTCGCGGAACTGCAACCTCCGGCCCCGCTGCGTGAAGTGCGGTGAGTCACACCTCTCGGAGGCGTGCGCACTGCCACGAAAGGCGGACTTGGGGGACAAGGCAGAACAAACCAAGCCGCGCGTAAAGTGCGCGAACTGTGATGGCAACCATACCGGCAATTACCGCGGATGCGTCGCGCGCAAGGCCTACCTACAGGAGCAGGAAAAGAGGAAGAAGAAAGCGTCCCACGCTCCTCAGCGAAGTACGAGCGCAGCCGTTCCTGCAGCTGGACAGCGTACGGTTCCTGCGAAAAACTCAGCGTTCCCTCCTGGTTGGGGGCGTTCGTTCGCCAGCGTGGTCGCTGCCGGTAGCGGCAGTACGGCCCAGCAAGAAGTCACCGGAGAAGATCTCTTCACCCTGCCGGAGTTCTTTGCTCTCGCGGGGGAGATGATGACACGGTTTCGGAGCTGCCGGAACAAGGCAGAACAATTCCTGGCCCTTGGGGAACTGATGATCAAACACATCTACAAAGGATAAATAACCTGTGATCTAGATATAAGCTTTCTCTTCCTCTATCCCCTTTCCTTTGCAATTTCTGTAAGTTTTTTTATAGTTTTTTCTTACTCTTGCTAGTGCCTTAGTTAAAGAAATAATTGTTCCTATATGGATTATGATGCAACACACAGCTGTAAGGAACTCCAAAACTCTGTTATGCACTTCAAAATAACTCATTGTATCTTGATTATTCACCAATAAAACCGAATTGAATTGAATTGAAATTGAAAACCAAGAAAACAATCAAAAATGTGTTTATTTGACTTATTTTAATTTTTGTTTGTTTACAATTGTATAGCTATTGTTTTTGAAGATCGCAATTAATTACCTTGATATTATTTTTTATAAAAAAAATCAAATTTCAATGGTCGTTGCATTTTTTAAAGTTTAATATCCTCAACACTACGATGTAAAAAACCAATGAGACATAATAAAATTTATTCAAACGAAATTTTGATTCGAATATCTTTTACAAATAATACAAACTTTTTGCGTTGATGAGCACCTTTGTTCAAACATTTCAAAAAATATTTTAAAATGGTTTTAAACACACACCTAATATAAAAATTGTAAAAATATATATTAAATCAATTTCAATTTGTTATTCTTCAAAATTCAATGTTTATGAAAAAAAAAATATTTTTGCTTCCTAATTTCTTGACTCACTTTGAGACATAATTAAATATTTTTAAAATATTTGCAGCAATATATTCTCAGTATGAATAATATACCTTTTTAAGCTTTATTACAAAAAACTTTATCACTGAAAAGTTGTTTTGGAAAATACATTAGTTTTAGCTTACTTATTTATTTAAAAAAAATGAAAATAGAAAAAAAACTTCAAATTGAAGTAGACACAGTTAAAATTAAAAGAAATTTAAATTTAGCGTCTTTTTAAATGTTTTTTGACAACAATCCAAGTTATTTCATAAATTTCACAATTTTACGAAATGGATATTTTTTTTCTTGCACCATATTTCAGTTTAGAAATTCAATATAGAAAAACAAACAACAACATGAAGAATGTTGTTATAATATGTTAAAATTTGATCTCAAGGTTATTTTTTTAAATTCAAATTCATTTATTTAATATTTCATGAACAGTCATAGTACTATTTTGAAAAGCCGTCGCGGGCCGGTTGAAATGGCTTCACGGGCCGGACGTTGGGCAGGCCTGCCTTAACTTTACAAAGATTGGCAGAGTTTTTTCTTCCGAAATATAATTTAATATTTTGATTGAAACGATATACAAAATTACTTATTAACATCAAAAAAGGAAATTACCTTGATACAGCGAATTTAATATACTAAGAATTAAAAAAAAACTAGATTATAAGGATTGCTATGCTTGAAAGATGATATGGAAATTCTACTTATCTATTAAAGGCTTTTCTCTCTTAGAATAATAAATAAAAAAATATTTAAAAATATTAGTTGCCATGCCAAACGGTTTTATCACATGCTTAATTAAAACCAAGGGTGTTGTAGCTGTCAAGTGCCATTAGGCATGCAGAATGCTCACTTAAAACCATAAGCTCCCAAAAGAGCATTTAACGCAGCCAAATAGCAATGCTTAAATATGGCGCTAAATGAGTGGTCAGATAAAATATGATTGACCGCCATCTTGGCAGAAAAAAAATGAAAAAAGCATAAATTTGATTAAATTTCAAGAAAACACACAATTATGATAAATTTCTTACATCGTTAGCATAGTCAAAGAAGTTCAAAAATAATTTTAACAATTTTGCGAAAAAAAGCGAATAAAACATTTTTTATTAAAAACTGTGATTGCAGAAGATATCTTTTTGATGAAGCGAGTTGTTTTTTTTTTTGGGCTCTATCTCACCCACATTTTTCGATAAAATTTCAAAAGCAGCTGAATTTGAGCCACCAATTGCGAGGAATAAGCTTTGAAATTATTTTAATTCCCTCCAATATCTTTCATATCGCATCGCAGTTTTATTTTTTGCCAAAAACAAATCTGTTTGTCATAAGACGCATGAAGACGTATGAAATGTCATCATTACCTAACTCCTATCAAGGTTTTAACAAAGGTTTTATCAAGGTTTTAAGGAGGTTGTTAGGATTCAGTTGTAAAGCCTCGAACTCCTATGTGGGTTTTATAAATAGGCCGTAACAACCTTTTGCGGAGGTCCTTTTGGGTTTTAAGTGTAGTTTATCGAAGTTTTGGGGAGGTTCTTTGTGGTTTTAATGTTGGTTTTGGCTGATAGGTTTTAAAGCGGTTCAATTGAATTTAATTTATTTTATCAGTAAATAATCAATTAACAATTCCGTATTTCTTATAACCTAATAGAATTTTGGAGTTCCTTTCAACAATGATTTGTACTATAATTCATTTAGATGTAATTGGATATTCTAACAATGGATTTGGCAAAAGAAGGAAAAATATAAAAAAACACCTACATTTTCAAAGGAAAAGGATAGAAATAGAAAAGCTTAAAACTAAATCACAGTATGTGTTGTCTATTGACGTCGAAAAACTTCGCTGCACAAAACAGCTTATCCGTTGTAGATGTACTTCATCATCAGCTCACTGAGAGCATGGAATTGTTCTGCACGAAAGTGCGTGAGCATCTCTCCAGCAAGGGCGAAAAACTCGGGAAGCGTGAAGAGATCATCACCGGTAACATCAGCTGGTTTGGTCGATGGAACCGCTCCGCCACCAGCTGCTGCAGCGTTTGAGCTCGAAGTCTTCGAAGGTTGGCGGGACGCTGGCGCTTTCTTCTCGAGGTACTTTTTCCGCGCGGCACAGCCACGGAAATTCGCCGTGTGGTTTCCACCACAGTTCGCGCACTTGACGCGCGCTTTGTGCTGCTGGGCGTTTTCCCCCAGCTGGTCTTTCCGCGGAAGACTGCACCTTTCGGTGAAGTGGGTCTCACCGCACTTTACGCACCGGGGTGGAAGATTACAATTTCTGGAACCGTGTTTTAAAGCGGTTGTGACAGCAGCAGTGGTTCATTTGAACTTGGACATCCAATGCTTTAAACAATTTTTCAAAAGTTTTTCTGATTGGTTTATATAATTTTGCTTTTTTATTTATAAAATAACAATTTCCCGGGAGTCTCCACCAAATTTCCCGGGAATCGAGAGGTCCAAAAATGGTAGATTTCCCGGGATTTTTTTCCCAGGAATTCCTGCTCGTCACCCTCTAGTTGCAATTGTTAGTCGTATAAATTGTTAGACGTCTCAATCGTTAGACGTTTCAATTGTTAGATTCTAAATTGCTAGAAGTAAATTTGTCGACGTCTCAAGTGTTAGACGTCTCAATTGGAAGGCATCTCAATTTGTCGACGTCTCAAATTGTTAGACGTCTCAGTTGTTAGAGACATCTGCAACGTAGTTTTTTTTAATTTAAATAATTTGTATCCTCTTAAATATGAATACGTTTTGGATGATTTGCTTGATATCTTAACGAAACGGGTCATGTATTTCCAAGTCGTTAACCCTTTCCCCTTTCAACACACTCTAATCTCCAAACTTTCAAGAAAACTCCTTCCCCCGTAATCTAATCCAACTTCTCCATTAAAGCGACTCTTCGCTACGACACTCCCACGGGGGACACATTCCCCCCTCCCCCGAAATTCACTAACCCACATCTGACACAAACTTTAAAATAGCTCAAACGGGACCCATCATCTTCCTTTTGCCAAGACACAACAATAACAACCAGCCACTCGTTTCTCCCCTTCCAAGTTTCGGAAGAGGACATTTCCACATCGGGCGCCCCGAAAAGAACAACCCCCGGAGTCTGCGACGGCAAGTGCCACCACATTCGGGGACCAGACATATATCCTTATATTTTTTTTTGGTGGACGTAAACAAACCTACTGCCGCCGCCGCCGGGAAGTAGTGGCTCTTTTGGGAATGTCCCTTTGGCGGTGTTTTCCGGGGAATATTTTTGAAATCATTTTTCGGAGGGTTGGGGCGAGGTAGTGTTTGGTAGAGCGGAAAAACGAATTACGGATGAACTCACAGGGAAGGGAAAAACCGAGGAGGATACATATATTTTTATGATTCATTATGGCTGCCAATTCGAGCGTGGAGGACGAAAGTGGGGGGAGGGGAGGTCGTAACGGTGGCGCCACTCCGTGGAAAGTGAAAATTGTTCTTCGGCCTGGTTCTGTTCTACCACCCTGGCGAGACTTTCCTTTCCAGGAAAGTGTATGCAGACGGTTGGTTACTCTGTAGGCCGCTCCGCTCGTAATGCCAAGGTGAGGCTTTGTTTGAATTTAATTTTAGAAACGTTGCCTCGCAAAAATTGGAAGAGCAAAGAGTCGGCGCTTTGGTTGGTTGACTGGGTGTTGGGAAGACCCCCGGTGCCAAAGTAAACTTGGTTCCGTTTTTTTCGTGGAGTTTTTCCGGAATGTTCAACCCCTCTGGGTGGAGGTGGCCAATTGGGACCAGCTGGGCGTCTCAGTTGTTGGGCATTTCAGTTGTTAGAAAACTCAGTTATTAGACGTCTCAATAATAGACATCTCAGTTATTAAACGTCTCAGTTATTAGACTTCTTAGTTGTTAAACGTCTCAATTGTTAGGCGCCTCAGTTTGTAGACTACTTAGTTGTTAGACTTTTTAGTTGTTAAACGTCTCAGTTGCTAAACTTCTCAGTTGTTAGACGTCTCAGTTGTTAGACGTCTCAGTTGTCAGACGTCTCAGTTGTTAGAACGTCTCAGTTGTCAGACGTCTTAGTTGTTAAACGACTCAGTTTTTAGACTTCTTAGTTGTTAGACGTCTCCGTTGTTAAAAGTCTCAGTTGTCAAACGACTCAGTTGTTAGAATTCTTAGTTGTTAAACGTCTCAGTTGTTAGACGTCTCAGTTGTTAGACGTCTCAGTTGTTAGACGTCTCAGTTGTTAGACGTCTCAGTTGTTAGACGTCTCAGTTGTCAGACGTCTCAGTTGTTAAACGTATCAGTTGTCAAACGACTCAGTTGTTAGACTTCTTAGTTGTTAAACGTCTCAGTTGTTAAACGTCTCAGTTGTTAGAATTCTTAGTTGTTAGACGTCTCAGTTGTTAGACGTCTCAGTTGTCAGACGTCTCAGTTATTAAACGTCTCAGTTGTCAAACGACTCAGTTGTCAAATGTCTCAGTTGTTAAACGTCTCAGTTGTTAACCGTCTCAGTTTTTAAACGTCTCAGATTTTAGACACGTATAGACGTCTCATTGTTCAAACGTTCAAGTTTTCATGTTAGATCTCCTCAATATTGAAGAAGCCATTTCACCCAACCAACCCCCAGAACACACATAGAACCCGGGACCATTCCACATGTGAATAGTTTAAGCAAACATTGAACCGGTTTTTCCTGCTCCCTTTGATTTCCCACCGGCAGGGTGAATCTGCAAACAACATTTCTCTGTGTGTTTGTATTTTCTTTTTGCCCTAAACGCTTTAGTTACCGATTTTCGGTTCGGACGCCATGCTTTTCTACCCCTCGACGATGCTTTAAAGTGGAAAAAGTTTTCCTCGTTTTTCCAGCGGGTGGCCGCCGTCCACGACCAGCAGCGGAGGGGAAGTTGTAATGCCGTAGGATAATCGTTTTAATTAGTTTTAATGGCATTGGAGAAAAGCTTTTTTGTGCGGGTGCGAGCGAGCACAGGCGAGTTTCCCTTATTTTTTGTTTGTCTGTGTGAGTGTGCGGGAAGGATAATGCGAAATTTAATGCCGCTTTAAGGAGGCCACAATGGTCGATGCGGAAAATTGCTGAGGTTTTCCGGAGGGGGTGGTGTCGATAAAAAGTTGTGGAAATATTTGAAAACTGTTGACTTTTTGGAATCATTTTTCTTGAGATGGGATTTGAGCGCCGAACAGAAAAGCTTCAGGATACTTTAATCCTAGATAATCTTTTAACCAAAATCCATCCTGTCGGCGTAAACTAGCCCGAAGAAATGATTCATCACACCAAGTGATTCCACTTGCGGACCAAAATCCAGCTTGATCCTCGTGAACTCGGGCTAGCGACAAGCCTCACGTAGCCGGTCGCCCTTAATCGCAGTCCATAAAAACTGTGGGCTCACCCACAGCTTACAAATTTTAGTGCACACAGGACTATTTACTACGTTTTTGCCACACTGGGGACACGGCACCACCATAAAGTGGCGCGCACTTTTGCCCAGTAACTACAAAAAGCAACCACCAGGGGAACCACTTTTATTCCGGGTAGACATTAGGTCTGCCGCGCCGTCACGTGCCCAGGCCAATGGGAAATTGATGTGGCCACGCGCGGCTCTGGGAGGGGGGCTTCTACCCGTCAGGAGTGGTTGGAACTGTTGATTCAAAGGGGTTTGGGAGGGGGTTGCAGTCCTTAGGCGTCTCAGTCTGACGTTGTCTCAGCTTGTAACGGGTATTAGAATTCAGTTTTCTATGGTTGTTCTGGGCGTCTCAATTTCTAGGTGTTTCGTGCTTTACTCGTCTCAGTTAGCTGTCTCAATCTTAGGTATCTCAATCTGTAATCGTCTCAATATCTTATCTTCTAAGTCTGCAGGCGTCTCAGTATGTTTTCTCTTAATTTTTAAACATATCAGATAATTGACTTCGCATTTTTCAGTTAAATTCAAAGTATAAATGCGTACAAGTCTGTAGGCGTCTCAATCTAAAAATGTCTCAGTATGTAGTTATCCCAGTAAAAAGTTGTCTCAGTCTATAAGCGTCTCAGTTTGTAGGAATCTCAGTTTAAAGGCGTCTCAGTCTGTTGGTGTATACATTTGTTGACTTCCGAAACTGTAATCATCTCAATCAGAAGTTTTGCGTCGTCTCAGTCTGTAGGCGTCTCAGTATGTTGTTGTCTCTTAGATTATATACCTCTCAGTCTGTAGGAGTATCAATCATTAGTTGCCTTAGTCTGATATTTTTTCAGCGTGATAATCGGTAGGCGTCTCAATGTGCAACTGTCTCATTCTATTGGCGTCTCAATCTAAACAAGCCACAAGTCGTCTCAGTCAACAGGCGTCTCAGTTTGAAAGCATCTCAGTCTGTTGGCGTATCAATCTGTAGAAATCTTAAACTGTATTCGTCCTTTGCAATCAGTAGTCGTCTCAGTCTATAGACGTCTCAATTTGTAGTTTTCTGAGTCTGGTCAATTCAACATACAGATGCGTCTCAGTCTGTAGGCGTCTCAATGTGTAATCGTCTCAGTCTGTTGGTGCCACAGTTTTTAGTCTTCTCATTCAAAAGTCGTCTCAATCCTTTATAGTTTCAGTCTAGAGGTGTCTTAGTACGAAGGCATCTCAGTTTGTTGGTGTTAAAATCTGCAGACGTCTGAAAATTTAGTCATCTGAACCAGAAGTTTTGACAATATTTAGTCATCTCAGTCTACAGCCGTCTCAATTTGTGGTGTTTTAAATTTTTAGTCTACACGAAAGCCACATTGTGTAATCGTGTCAGTCTGTTAGCGTCCTAATCTGGGGATGCCACAGTATATAGTCGTCTCAAACATTTTTCGTCTTAGTCTGTAGGCGTCTCAATTTGAAGTCGTCCCCTAATCTATAATTGTCTCAGTTTTTAAGCGTTTTTTTTTTGTTTGAATTTGAAGACACATAGTCTGTAAGCGTCTCAGTTAGTGGACGTCTTAATATTTAAGCGTCTCAGTCTCTTGAAGCTCCGTTTACAGTCGTGTGAGTATTGAGGCGTCTCAGTCAGTAGTCGCCTCAAAATTTAAACACCGCAGTCTATGAGTGTTCCAATTTGTAGGCGTCTCAATATGTAATGTAACTTTCATTCAGAAAATTTTTCTCGTCTGAGTCTGTAGGTGTAACATTCTGCGGACGTCTCAATTTCTAGTCTTTTGAATTCTTAATCAAAAAGCGTCTTAGTCTGTAAGTGTCTCAATGTGTAGTTGTCTCAGTCTGCTGGCTTCTTCATCTGTAGCTACTCAATCGTCTCAATCTGTAGGCGTCACAGACTGTAGGTTTCTTAGACAGTAAGCGTCTCAATGAGTAAATGTGTCAATATTTAAGCGTCTCAGTCTGTTGGAACTCCGTTTCAAGTCGTCTGAATATTAGGAGTTACAGTGGACTCTCTGACTGTCGATCTTCTCGATATCAATATTGCTCCAGCTGTTAATAAATGTTTCAGTCCCTTCAAATAAATTGCTTTGATTTTTTTTTGTTTTTCTTTGATAACTCCCGTTCTCGACGGTCACTTAAATATCGACAACGAGAGAGTACACTGTACTATATTCCGCGCCCGAATAATTCAGAACCATGGAGCATTCGTAACTTACGCATCTCAGCCTGTATTCGTTAGGCCAGCAAGCGACTCAGTTAGTGGACGTCTCAATGTTTGAGCGTCTCAGCCTGTAGGTAGGTTCAAAGTCGTGGAAATATTTACGCGTCTCAGTCTGTTGGGACCGTTTAAAGTAGTTTGAATATTTAGGCGTCTCAGTCTGCAGGTTTCATAGTCAGCAGCGTGTCAGTAAGTGGTCGTGTGAATATTTAGGCGTCTCAGTCAGTAGGTTTTTTAGCAAGTAAGCAAGTAAACGTCTTAGTGGACGTCTCAACATTTAAGCCTCTCAGTAATTCGTGAGTAAGCGTCTCAGTTAGTGGATGTCTCAACATTTGAGCGTCTCAGTATGTAAGTGCTCTTTTCAAAATCGTGGAATTATTTAAGCGTCTCAATCTGTAGGATCTCCACTTAAAGTCGTGTGAATATTTAAGCGTCTCAATCGGCAGTCGTATAAATTAGGCGTCTCACCCTACAGTTGCCAATCTCAACTCACTTTTTTCCACTCATTAGATTCCGATTGCAATCCTAGTAAAGCCAACCGACTACCACCTTGCCAAAGCCTTCAAAACCCCGGCCCGTCATCGACAGTCTTTGTTTTGCACCACCACCACCACCACCACCACTGCGCTTCACTTTATTACGGTGGCAAACACTTTCCAAACAACCCGGAGCGTCTGTGGAAACCCGGGATGCTCGCAGCGGGAGTGCCGCTGTCAACCGAGGACGAGGGGTGCGCTCAGGTGCACTGGTGGGTTTCTAATGTAGTTCCCGCGCAAAGGGGACGCCCAGGACAAAGAGTTCCCGCAGCGCATTTCGCTGTGTGTGTGTGTGTTTGTTATGTGGCACCTTTCTTCCCCGGTGGTGGTGGTGAAAAGGACTTGCGCGTCCCTTCGTCGTCGTCCTTTGCCACGTTTTCATTGAGTCTTTATTTTTTGTGTTTATTTTGCTTTGGACGTCCTAGACGTTCGGGGGACTTCTTTGCAGGAGAAGTCAGCCTATAAAGTGTTGGTTTTTTTCATCCGTCTTTGTTTTGCTTCTTGTGCACTTGCCGTTGGGGTTGTTGTTGTTGTTAGGGCATAGAAAATTATCCCTATTTTATTGTGCAACCTTTTTTCGTTTGGGTTGAATTATTTCTCCCGGAACAAAGGAGTTGGCTAGCGGTCAAGCAGCAATATCTCGGGGAAGGTTGTCCAGAGAAGTCTTAAAGTTGAGAGACACACTGTCTGGAGATATCTTTGATTTTAGTCAGTGGGCGACAGATGGTTTTTGTTTTGTTTTGGATTCTTTTGTGTTGTCTTGGGGAAAAAACGGACGGAAACTATAAATTAAGAGATTTTGATTGTAACAAATGATAAATGTCAAAATTTGCAGAAATCAGTCGGTAGACGTCTCAATTGGTAGACGTCTCAATCGGTAGACGTATCAGTCGGTAGACGTCTCAGTCGGTAGACGTCTCAGTTGGTAGACGTTTCAGTCGGTAGACGTCTCAGTCGGTAGACGTCTCAGTTGGTGGACGTCTCAGTCGGTAGACGTCTAGTTGGTAGACGTCTCAGTCGGTAGACGTCTCAGTCGGTAGACGTCCCTGTTGGTAGACGTCTTAGTCGGTAGACGTCTCGGTTGGTAGACGTCTCTGTAATGAGATAATTTAAAACTTCTTAACCGTTAGGCGTCTCAGTAATAACTCATTACGGTCATTAAGCGTTTCAGTCAGTTATGAGATATATTGAATATATCAACCGCTAGAATTAAAGAACGCTAAGCGTAACAGGCTTGATGGTCACCAGCCTTTAAGCGTCTCTGATACTAGAAACTGGCTTCTGTTGTACAGTCGTCTCAGTCGTCATAAAATCCACGTTAGGCGTCCCGGTCGTCTGACGTCTCAGTAGACAGACGATCTAGATGTCCGCAGCCCAGTCATCAGACGTCCCCGTTACCGTCTAGTCAATAACTTCATTTTCAAACATTCTGTTCTCTTAAGTCCCCTCACGAACACCTTATTTTTCTGTTATCTACCGTTTCAAATCCATTAATCATTCTTGGGATTTACTTCGTGAGCATTTCGCCTAGTAAATCCACAATCTAGCAAAAAAACATAGACCTTCATCGTACACTCGAAATTTGCAAACTCGTAAGCAAACAAAAAACTTAAATGTTTCTCGCGATAAAAAAGGAAACCACTTCAACCGTGAAGAAGTGCCTAAGACCTTGATCAGATTGAATTAGCGCTTGGAACTCTTCGTCTTGGCCGTCCCACCATCTTCTAACTTCATCAAATAGGGGGATCGTAAATTGACGGATCACAACCTCACCTCCCCGGACCGGTTCCAAGTGTTGGCCATCGAGCATGATGCTGCTGCTGCATTCCGTGGGATTCGCCGCGATAGAATCGTGAACAGGATGACCTTGGACGCTGCATCTGGTCCAGTCTCAGCGCACCCCCCACCGTCGCCGCCAGCGATCGATGCACATTTGTTGCAGATTTCATACGGCCTGGGAATGTGGGGTTTGAACACGGAGAGAAATGTTGGAAAGCGTTACCGTGAACATATGTTCATGAATTGATGAACTCTTAACAAACGTCAACGATGTTAACGAGCTAGTCAACCGAGTTTCCCTCCGTGCAGTATCCATCAAGCGTCAGGCCGGTCCAAACCAGGACAATAAAACACTTCACGTCTTGCGAGCACTCCGGCTCCGAGTCTCGCTCCGTCAATAGATTGCTAATTAGATGACTAATGCTGTGGCATCGAAGTACGCAGAGGCAGGCAGGCTGTTTGTTTCATGGAAATGAGCTTTTTTGCTGCTCTCCCTCGAGATAGCTGTCCATTTGCGGAATGTGATTACGAACACTTGTAACGGCGGCGTTACGGGTGTGCTGCACGGGAAGAGGTCTCCAGCTCAAGTAGATTACGGCTAACCGTTGCGACGCAAATGGCGTGAGAACTGAACTGAACGGGATGGTCGAGGTTAAGGGATAGGGTACGTGCCTCTCTTGCTTGAAGCATCATTTTTTACCGGGTTGTAACACACTGCCGCTGCTGGGAGATTGGCCGATTGACCGTATGAGTAATCCAAGGCACGTTCCACGGTTCGCACTCTTATCTGCAGCGCGGATTCACGCTGTGCTGAGTACACAGGTTTCTGTGTCAGGTGTGAAGAGCATCGATTGGCGAGTTGTTTGTTCAGCGAGAAGCATTGAGCAATATTGGTGCTGTCGGAAGCGTGCAGTCTTCATTTGCGCGAAGGCGTTACGCTTTGTATTCGTTTGATATCTGTCTTCAGGGTAGGTTTTGTGCCTTCAAAATTACAATAATTTATGCTCAAAATACTTGTTTAGAAATTAGAGACAAACCAAAAGCACTGAAATTGTTTCAAAACGAAGAAATCATCAAATACCAAAACGTAACGCCTCGCGTAACCGGTCTAATATTTAACAACTCTCAAGCTACAATTCCACCGACAAAAAAAAATCAAAGTTCTGACATTCTTCCATCCATATCGAACACGAAAATCCCAGCCCCGCGCGCTCGCTTATCATCGATGGGCCGACTTATTTTTACGGCGACACGCGCCAGTCTGGCTGGATTTGGTTTGCAAACAAACAAACAAACCAACCAAAAAATATTCAAAACAGCGCCGCCTCCCCCCGCCACGATGGAATGCGTCACGCAACACGGAAAAATCTTCCGTTGAAAATCATTCACAAAAAAATCTAAAAAGGTGTGAATGTTCTTTTCAAGCGAAGGCGTTACGTTTTTTTATTTCGTCCATTTCTCTGAAAACAAAACAAATGATTTCGCACACGTCAAAAAGCGATTTGTAGATCTGCACAAGACGCACAATTTGCTTCAAAAAGATTGCCAAAATGATGCGTCAATTCAGAGAAATTAACAAATTAAAGCGCCTTCAAGTGAAAAGTAGTACAGTGAAACCTCTTTTTACGCGGTGCGTTACGCTTTTCTAATTTGTCGATTTCTCTGGAATGACGCAACATTTTTGCAAAGTTTTTAAAGCAATTTGTAGGTTTTGTTCAGATCTACGCTACGCTTTTTAAAGATTTCAAAAATATTATATGGTTTAAGAGAAATCGACGAAACAAAAAGCGTAACGCCACCACGTAAAAAGAGGTTTCTCGTGGTGGCGTTACGTATATGGTTTAAGAGAAATCTCTTAAACCATAACATATTTTTGCATGCTTCAAAAAGCTTATTTTAGATCTGGACAAAACCTACAAACTGCTTACAAAAAATTGCAAAAATGTTGCGTCGTTCTAGAGAAATCCAGAAATTAGAAAAACGTAACGCATCGCGTAAAAAGAGGTTTCCTTGTATTTCTGAACAATATTTTTTGTGAAGGTGTTTTGCGTTGATTGTCATGAATTTTTTTGAAACAATGTCTCATAGAAGCGTTATGTTTCAGGCACAGTCAAACCATCAAGGCGTTACACTTTGGATTTCATTGATTTCTTAAACACGGCATATTATTTTTGCAATCTTTTAGAAGCAATTTTTTCGTCTTGTTACAATCTAAAATAGGATTCAAAAAAATTGCTTAGATATCACGTCATTTCAGATTTATTAAAGAAATATTAAGAGTAACGCCAGCGCACAACGCGTGTTTTAACTGCACGTTACATAACACATCGCTTAAATAGATTTGAAAAATGCTAGGTCTACAAAATACTAGAGCTGGGACTTCGAATATCCGGATAATTAACATTTTTTTTCTATATTAAACCAGATATCATCTTTTTAATCAAACCAAATCAAAAGAGATCTACGAAAATCGTATCAGAACTGGAAATTGTTTGGACAAAAAGATTTGATGAACCCAAAATAGATTTAAAAATAAAATATAGTTCTTCGGATAATAGTATTTGGCCATTAAACATGTGATACAAAATTAGAGGTCTTTTGAAAACCTGTAAAATTATTTTGTTTCTTCTTTATGTCACCCCACAGTCCTGAGACAAAGCTGGCTTGTATGAGTTAGTGCATTTTATAATAGAATTATTAATTCTGAAAATTATCCGGATATCCGAAGTCCCAGCTCTACAAAATACAAACGGTAACGTCCTCGCACTTTATTAGGTAGAGCAAAACTAAATTACTAAGTTACGCTTTGATTGTCATGGAACATGCAATAATTTTGCCATCTTTTCAATGCTGCTTATATTCAAAGTTTTCCGTAGAGTTTGATAAAATAGTTTGTTGTTTAAGAGGAATCAACAAAGTACAAAACGTTACTTCTTTTTTGATAAATGGATTTAGCAATAGAGAAACTTTTGTTTACGTGGAGGCGTTACGTTTTTCGACGATTTTTCTGAAATAAAAAAACAATTAAAAAACAATACAGGGAAACCTCTTTTTACGCGATGCGTTACGTTTCTCTAATTTGTTTGTTTCTCTGGAACGACGCAACATTTTTGCAATCTTTTAAAAGCAACTTGTAGGTTTTGTTCGGATCTACAAAAAAGCTTTTTGAAACTTGAAAATATATTGCATGGTTTTAGAAAAATCGACGAAATAAAAAGCGTAACGTCACCGCGTAAAAAGAGGTTTCTCTGAGAAGACAAAGTAGCATCGTTCCAGAAAATTGAAAAAATTATAAAACTTAACGCCTCTGCGTTAAATGAAGTTTTACTGTGAAGTGAAACCACTTTTTACGCGATGCGTTACGTTTATCTAATTTGGCGATTTCTCTGGAACGACGCAAAATTTTTGCAATCTTTTAGTAGCATTTTGTAGGTTTTGTTCAGATCTACAAAACGCGTTTTGATGCTTGCAAAAATAGTGTATAGTTTATGAGGAATGTTCGAAACAAAACGCGTAACGCCACTCCGTAAAAAGAGGCTTCTCTGTATTCCGTGATGAGACATTTTTGTAAATTAATTTAAAAAAAACACATTCAACAAGTTTAAAACCAAAAATTGACGCAAAAATTGTGTTTCATGGAAATCGATAAATTACAAAGCGTAATGCCTCCTCTAAAAACAAAGTTTCTCTGCATTTCTTGATGAGAACATTTTCATTTCGAAGAATGAAAAAAACATCATTTCGAAGAAAAATTTGTAACACGTCAAAACCCAAAAAACGCATAAATGTTGCGTTTTTGCATAGAAATCGACAAATTACAAAACGTAACGCCTCCGCGTAAATGAGGTTTCTCTTTATCCCATTATAAAAAAATCTTGAAAATTAAAAAAAAAATCTTTCCGTGCACCTCGCATGTCCAGCGACAGATCTATCATGCACCAGCGGAAAACCTCTGTGAGTGATTTCGATAACGCACATACCGCCGTCGCAGCACTCTCCCTGGCTTTGGACAGGTGCAACAGGCCCGATAAGTTATGCCCCGTGGCCACTATTTTAAATGCCTCCGTCCGGCGGCCGGCGTCCGATGATGAATGGCCTGTACGGCCACCAGTCTAGCGGGAAATAGTTTATGGGTTCTCCCCGTACAAACATGAGCGCTGTTTGCGTCATCGTAGACCCTGGCATCAGCAATTGTCATTTGGAATACAGCTCGTTTCGAGCGCGATTGGTTTGTCTACAAAGGCTTGTGTTTGCCAACATGCTGATTGCCGTGACCCTTTGAAGTCTCTTCGGAGATGTTGAAAAGGGTACACATGAAAATTCATAACTGTTAATGTTTCTCATCAATCTACCTTAAGGAGGTGAGGCTAAAGGGGAGTTGTGTCATGAGTTATTGCTTCAATAGCTCAGAGGATGCAACCAATTTGGAAAGAAACGTTCAGCACTTAATTGCTCAAGAATCTCACACCGAACCCCGTGTCAAATCCGATCGAATTAAAGCATAAATCCGCTCCGGTTGAATCTCCCAAGCGATTCGACAACCCCCAATCGTAGATTCTCACGTGTGTTTAACCCGCCGGCCGAAACCACAAAAGAGGCCGCACAACAAAAACAAACTGCCCGGCCCCTTGAATTATTAATAAGCGGTGGCAACGGTAGTGGTCAAGCCCGTGGAAAGTGTGTAACGCAGATCACGAACTGCCAGAAGTCAGCGCAGAACTTCCTCGCCGGCGATGTGAGGCACTTGGTCAGGCCCCAGATAAAAATAAAACAAAACATGCCAACCTCTTGAGAGAAGAGGGAGGGGGGGGGGGGGGCTTGTTTCAGAGGAATTCCGTGAGTCCAGCAGGGGTGAGAACGAAGTAGAAACGAAGGCAAGAGTGACGAGATTAACATCTTCTTTGCTGTTTGCGTTTGTTTTGCGGGAACAGACTGGTTCAAATTAATGAAACTGATTTTTTTGGACTTGACATCCCATATAATCATAAACACTGTGCAGGCGTTACGCTTTTCATCGATTTCTCCAAATCAGCTTAACATTTTTGCAATTTTTTGAAGCAATTTGTTCATGTCATTTTTTAAATTGCAAACATATTGAGTTGATTCGAAGAAATCGGGGAATAACAATGCGTAACGCCTGCGCGTTTAGTGATCAATACCGGCGCCCGCTACTCCGAATTGGACCAGTCTACTCTGACATGCAAAATTCGCTCCGCAGACCGGAGTACTAGCTGGCCATAAAAATCGGTTAAACCAGAACTTCCAGCTTGACCCCGGAGGCAAAGTGAATAAAACATTGTATCATTCCGCAAAACAAACAACGCAAATGTCCATCTCGGACACCACCATCAAACCAACATCTCCCGAGTTGTTCCAGCTCATCAGCGGTGATAATTAGGAGCGTCAACTTGCCAAGAGTTCGATTGAACTCAGCGCGTAACGTAATCGCGAAATCGCACCCCCTCTCCCCTCGCAAAATAGCCATCCTCTGATGTAGGTTACTGACCCACCGAAATAACCCAAAGGGAAAGGCCTGCCGTCGTTAATTTATGTATGCTTGGAATCGTTAAGTGGATTTAAGACTGGGCTCAGACCATATTTGGCGGCTGTCCTGAGGCGCGCTGCTAGTGGATTCGTGAGTGGCTCAAATGTCCATGTGGCACATCGGAGGGACAGATGGTCACCTGCGCGCTGCATTGCTAATGGGGGTTTTGCATAGGAAGGTATCGGAAAGGGATGCAGTTTGCAGGGAAGGGGGCCGATGGTAATTAATGAAAATAAAACGTGGTACGAAGGAGGGGTGATTATCTTGGTATGCTAAATAAGGTTTTAAAGTGACACCATATGGAGCAAAATTGAGTCATTTTGTGTTCAAACAATTGCTTTATCAAACATTTTGCATGCTAAAAATTCATAATTCATAATAACTTTTAGAGTTTATGGTAAAATTAAGACTTTATGGCGAACAAAACAGGGACAAATCAGGTTGGTTTACAATGTTTGTATTTTCTTTCAATTTTAAGCCTAATTCGTTCAAATTATAAGCATCCAAAGTCCAATCAGCGACCAAAGAAACCCTTTTGTGTCATTTGTTCACCCATGCAAGGTTTCATACAATTTTGACAGCTGTTCATAGCAAAAAAAAAGTACGCAAAATTAAAAAAAAATATATCTATCTTTTGGAGGAATTTTCTGATCTATTTGGTTTCTTCGGCAAAGTTATAGGTATTGATGAAAACTTAAAAAAATAGATACAGATAAACTTCTTCTTACGCGGAGGCGTTACGAATTTTATTTTGTCGATTGCTCTTAAATCATACAATATTTTTGCAAGCTTCAAAATGCGATTTGTAGGTCTGAACAAAACCTACAAGCTGCTATTAAAAGATTGCAAAAATGTTGCGGCGGTTCAGAGAAACCGACAAATAAAAAAATGTAACGCTTCGCATAAAAAGTGGTTTATTTATACAAGGATATTTTTTTAAACAAAACCCACTACTTTGGAGCCATAGAGAAGTAGGGACAATTTATTTAATTTTTTTTTTAATCATGCCCTAAAAAAATTTCATACTTCAGAAACAGCAACTAATGAATAATCGGATTTAAAATCTTAAAGTTTTTAACATAAAAAAAAAACAAGTTTTAGTCCCATAGTTTTTTGATAATAATTGGAGTATGTTTGTATTTATTTAATAAGATTTTCTGCAATTTTCATTTTTGTACTGTCAAAATTGAAGAATTAGTTTCTCAGTCACTTTCAGACTTTCTAAAATTAGGTTTTTCTAAGTGTCATCCAATAAGACCATTTTTTTCAAAAGTCGATAGATGGACAACCATTCGTCAGATTTCAATGTTAAAACGAAAAGTATGCGAAATTTTACGATTTTTCTTGAAAACAAAAAGAAATATTTTTGCAATATTTGAAAAATACATATTTCGGGTCTTTTCCAACATCAGCTAGGTAAGTATTTTCTTTTTTTTTGATGATTTGAAAATTGTACAAATGCTTTATGTTTGCCGAGATGTTTTCCCCTTGAAAAAAAGGCTTATTAAATAACACTTGAAAACCCTAATTTCATAAATTGTTATACTCAGCAATGTTGTATCTCAGCAAAAAATTGTCTGCCTATGAAAGTTCAAAAACGAACATTAAAGAGATTTTTTCCAGCAAATCGGAAAGAAAAAGTAATAGGCAAAGATGGACACTTTTAAAAAAATCAATAATAAAACAGAAAAAATCTGAAAAAAACATTTTTTCTCGGTAAATTTTATCCATTGTACGATTTCATCCAAAACACATAACTTTTCTAAGAAATCATAACCAAGCAGTAAAAATGTTGTCCGTTATTCTCTATGCCTCAAAAGTTGCAAGTTTTTGGCCCTAAAAACATGTTTTCAAAAAATTAATGGGATTTTTGGTCATTAAAGGAGTTTGAAAGTGCAAATAAAATCTATTTCCGAAAGTCAGGGAGAATTGTTCAAAATTTAAATAGTAATGTATGGAACAAGGTGCAAAAATCTGATTTTTTTTTTCACCGCAAAGTTGCCGAGTTTGATAAATATGATAATATGAATTCAACATTTTGAGTTGGATGTTTTGAGTGCATCGAAAATTATAAAAAAATTGATCTTTTCGGATCTCAAATTTAATATTTAAAAGAAAAATTACTAAGCTCAGAAAGTAAATAGAAAAAAAAAATTAAACTCTTGGAAATTTGTATCATTTGAACCAAATTATGCTTATGCATTCAAGATCCCTCGAATTTTTACATTAAACAATAACACACAGCAGTTGCCCCAATCCCTCTCCGATTTATTTGAAACTTTGTCCTAAGAGGTAACTTTTGTCCCTGATCACGAATCCGAGGTCCGTTTTTTGATATCTCGTTTCGGAGGGGCGGCACGACCCCTTTCATCTATGAACATGCGAAAAAAATTGTGTTTTTCAATAATTTGCAGCCTGAAACAGTAATAAGACAGAAATTTGGTGTCAACGAAACTTTTAAGTGAAATTGGACGCCCGATTTATTTGGCATACTCAAAATTTAGTAAAAAAAAATATTTTTCATCGAAGTATTTTTTTCAAAACTTTTTTTTCGTAAAATCGTGATAACTCGTGATAACTTACAAGCAAACCACTTATGTTTATTTATCATAATTTTATTGTTTCAACATCATCCCACATTTTGATGAATTTACTCTTGAAATTTGCTGAAATTTTTATTTTTTATTTTTTATGACAATATTTTCTTGAGAAAAGATCAAAGAAGTTTTCTAAATAAAAATTTGATGGCGCTTTCAGCAGGATTGTGATAAAGCCAACCACATTTTTACATTTATTGAATTAAAATTTCAACAATTATTTTTCCATAAACCTTTGTAATAAGTTATTATTTGCACACTTAAGATAACTGCTTACATACTTTAAATAGCTAAAAAATGAGTTGTAAATTTGGCGTACGGAGCTCATTTCTTAACATTGATTGAACCACATTATAATCTTTCTTCTCAACTTTTTGAAATGGTTTACAATTTAATTTTTCTGTTTTCAAAACAAATTGAATATTTTCAATGCTTTAAAAAATAGCAAACATTGCGGTTTCAAGACCTTTATGCATTTTCTTCCGATCAAACTTCAAAAGCCTTCAACCCTTCACACCTTGTTCAAAGTATGCTGGATTACCCCGAAAACAAGTACACAACCTGTAAAGTCAACCAAGTCTTCCAATTACCCCAAACAACTGCGGGGGGGCGCCTTCGAGCTTTCGTCGAAGGCCTTTCCCAGGGCCCCTCAACAAGTAAAGCCCACTAGGCAGCCAATTCGCCCAAAAACGGCCGGGCTCAAATTTCACGCCAAACCCGTTCCGTTCCAGACCTGCTACCAATTCTTTGCGGACCATCTGTTGCGCCCTCTACCTGCTGGAAACCCTTCTTCGGCCCGGGGGTATCGTTTTACCTCCCCCTCCCCCCCTTTTTGTTTGCGGTTGGTGTGACCCACTTGGTGCACTTTTGCTGATTTGCTAAAATTTTGCCCGGGCTTTTGCATCAGCATAAATGGCAACAATAACAATAATACCCCCAGGTGGTGGCGCTGGCAGGGCATTATGTTTGAGGGAGGTGCAACGAAGCCGCCACGATGCATAAATAATTTTGAAAAACATAAAAATAGTGACAGTGTGGTGGTTTTTTTTTTTGTTGTCGGGTTGGTTCTCATGTCCGATCTGAATGAAGGGGATCGAGACGGAGCTTGGCCGTATGTTTTACGAGATGTCCATAAAACTGCAACAAATGTATGCGAAATTTGCACTTTTTGGCGCGGGTTTCATCAGAGTGGTTTTCTCTGGGAAATCGTACAACTGTAAATATTTCTGATGCAACTAATCCGTGGGAGTTGAGTTGCAAAAATGGAAAGAATCCCATCCCACAATGTTTGGACGTGGAGTTTCGATAATTTATGTCCGAAGCGACAAATTATGCAAATTTCGGTTTGCACTAATTAGACCACATTACGTTCGCAAACAGTAACAGCCGGTGTTTTGCTTCGATGACACGATAAGTTAGCGAGATATTCTGTCGCTTTGATTACTTTGCAAATATTCGTCAACTGTAAAGCTTTATGTTCACAGACTGCACATGCGAGCTACACACGGTGGATGGTTCAGAGATTATAACAGGTGGAAGTGGATAAGACTAACAAAACACTGGTCCAGGGGTTCCCAACTAACTTCCAAATTGAGAAAATTTAACCATTTTTTTGATTTGAAAATTTAGACCTTTGAAGATCTTGAAATTTTTGAAACATTTCAAATAAAAAAAAAAATCACATTTAAAAATGTACAGTTGTGAACCACTGACAACCCAACAATTTTATGCTGTGCCGTATGCTCCTCTCACCGTTGGTTGGCCGTCGTCGGCTTGGCAGCATTAATTCCAAACCATGGAGGTGTTGCACGCGCGTGCATCAAAAAGCACGAAGAACGACGGCGATACCGGAGTCCACAGGTGTACGTACTGCCCCGTAACACAGGTGACCGGTACACACACACAGCACATTAAAAGTGCATTAAACATATTTTATTCATGGTTTGTGACTCAACTCTCGGCGCACCAAGCACCAACTCGGCGAATTTTGTCCAGCCTGGAGTCTAGTGTGGTCACGTGAACGGGTTAAAAGGGGTCTTTTCCCACCCACCCCACGTGGTGGACGGGGGAGCTTTTAATATTTTATACAAATTGAGCAAGTGTTGTAAACATTTATAGTCCGGGCAAAGCTCAGAGTATTCGGTGCGGTGCAGTGTATGCATTTCATCAACGGATCAGCGATTGGGACTGGATTGATGGCGCTTGGATGGGTGCCAGCCTGAAAACTACTACCGGGGGTTGTTGCAGCAGTACTAAAAATCAAAGCCGATAACAACACGACGGCATCGTGGCAAATCATGGTGCATTTAGTACTTGATCACTTTGACATGGACTGATTGGGAGATTTAACGAGTTATTTCTGCAATAATTTGCTGACCGCGAGGACTTAGTTGAATGAACTTAAAAAAATGGTTCCAAAATCTTTGATTATCGACGAAATCAAATAATTCAAAGTATGACAAAAATGACAAAAATGAATGACAAAAATGACAAAAATGACAAAAATGACAAAAATGACAAAAATGACAAAAATGACAAAAATGACAAAAATGACAAAAATGACAAAAATGACAAAAATGACAAAAATGACAAAAATGACAAAAATGACAAAATGACAAAATGACAAAATGACAAAATGACAAAATGACAAAAATGACAAAAATGACAAAAATGACAAAAATGACAAAAATGACAAAAATGACAAAAATGACAAAAATGACAAAAATGACAAAAATGACAAAAATGACAAAAATGACAAAAATGACAAAAATGACAAAAATGACAAAAATGACAAAAATGACAAAATGACAAAATGATAAAAATGACAAAAATGACAAAATGACAAAAATGACAAAATGACAAAATGACAAAAATGACAAAAATGACAAAATGACAAAATGACAAAATGACAAAATGACAAAATGACAAAAATTACAAAAATTACAAAAATTACAAAAATTACAAAAATTACAAAAATTACAAAAATTACAAAAATTACAAAAATTACAAAAATTACAAAAATTACAATAATGACAAAAATGACAAAAATGACAAAAATGACAAAAATGACAAAAATGACAAAAATGACAAAAATGACAAAAATGACAAAAATGACAAAAATGACAAAAATGACAAAAATGACAAAAATGACAAAAAGACCAAAATGACCAAAATGACAAAAATGACAACCATGATAATCTTGATAATCATGATAATCATGATAATCATGATAATCATGATAATCATGAGAATCATGATAATCATGATAATCATGATAATCATGATAATCATGAATTATGAATTAAATAACTAAAATTACAAAATTACTACAAATACTAAAGTAACTTAAAATTACTAAAATTACTAAAATTACTAAAATTACTAAAATTACTAAAATTACTAAAATTACTAAAATTACTAAAATTACTAAAATTACTAAAATTACTAAAATTACTAAAATTACTAAAATTACTAAAATTACTAAAATTACTAAAATTACTTAAAATTACTCAAATTACTAAAATTACTAAAATTACTAAAATTACTTTAATAACTTTAATTACTAAAATTACTAAAATTACTAAAATTACTAAAATTACTTAAATTACTAAAATTACTTATATTACTAAAATTACTAAAATTACTAAAATTACTAAAATTACTAAAATTACTAAAATTACTAAAATTCTTAAAATTACTAAAATTACTAAAATTACTAAAATTACTAAAATTACTAAAATTACTAAAATTACTAAAATTACTAAAATTACTAAAATTACTAAAATTACTAAAATTACTAAAATTACTAAAATTACTAAAATTACTAAAATTACTAAAATTACTAAAATTACTAAAATTACTAAAATTACTAAAATTACTAAAATTACTTAAATTACTAAAATTACTAAAATTACTAAAATTACTAAAGTTACTTAAATTATTAAAATTGCTAAAATTGCTAAAATTACTAAAATTACTAAAATTACTAAAATTACTAAAATTACTAAAATAACTAAAATTACTACTAAAATTACTAAAATTACTAAAATTACTAAAATTACTAAAATTACTTAAATTACTAAAATTACTAAAAGTACTAAAATTACTAAAATTATTAAAATTACTAAAATTTTTAAAATTACCTTAATTACTTATATTACTAAAATTTCTTAAATTATAAAAATGATCAAAAAAAAAAAAAAAAATAACTGAAATGACAAAACAGAAAAGTCTTTAAACAAAAAGTAGGGAAAATCGATAAAACAAATTGCTGAATAAATTACAGACTGCGTATTTTTAATATGGTAATTTTTTTAAGTAATATTTAACAAAATATACACGATCTGGCATCGAAGGTTGCCTAAATTTCAAAGAAAATTCAAAGCTTTTGACAGTATTGCCAATTATTCAATAATTTCTCCTCATTCTTGCAGAAACAAAACGTTCTTTTACCAACCTTGAATACTTCCAGGCTATGTACCTTCTCGAAACACACTTTCTTTGATTCTGTTTACCTTTGCCGTAGCGAAAACTTTGCCAAAAGCCTCCACCATCAGCCTACACGAAAAAGCCCAAACCAGAAAGTAAACGATTGCACCCAACATGTCTCGGAGCCTTCGCAGACCTTTACCTGTCGCCCACGCTCCTCCCCCCTCCCCAGCTTTGACAGGACGTCTTTTTGCCCAAATTTGGCTCCACTTTGTAGAATCACCCTAATAACGACTTATGCGAAGGAGGAGCAAAAAAAAAACCCCGTTCGCAATATTTCACAACTCCCAGAAATGGTACTGTCGCCCCTGCACGACAAACCTTTGGTTGGCCTCCCACGCAGCAGCAGCAGCATCCCAAATCATAATCATATTTGTGCTTGCTCATCGAAACGCAGCATGCAGCGCAGGATGGTAGCGAAAAAGAGCAGCCTCACTAAACGATACTTGAGGACGTGAAGGCCTTTAGCACATATCTCGTTAATTTTTACGGGCCGGGGAGCAGGGAAGCGGGAAGAATAGGGTCATCAGAGGTGAGAAGGGTTCTTTTTTTGGGGGGAGACATCTCTTGGCTCACTTTTTGAAGACACGGAAAAGTCGTTTTGGTTGAATTTTACTCTCAGCAGACGGTTGAATGCAAAGTGGTCTGGATTTTGCTTTAGAGCAGGGTCAAATTGAGAGGATATTGCTCTCGATCTACGCTCACCAGACCAAAAATGACGTTAATTTAATGTGGCGGTCATGGCCGACACTGTCAAAGCACGGTACTGATAAATCATTGATCATGGGATTGAGAGCAGCATTTTTATTGTTTTTGCACGGGTTCTTTTTATTAGAATAAAACTGTGAGTAAATTGCTCTCAACCGTTTTATGAAAACATTCTGTGGAAAGACAGTTTCGAGGTTCCACTGATCTGAACCCCAACTTCCCTTTCGCAAAATGTTTGGTTGTTGCGCTTCATCATGATCGTATCGCCCCATATCTCACCATCGTGGGATGTGCTCTTCAGAGCATCACCACACACCGTTCAGAAGGGGAAAAAGAGCAAGTCAAAGGACTTGGAACCCCCAACGGTGATGGGATGGGATGAAATGATTCACTCGTTTAATTATTATATGTTGCCATTTTCGGGGAACGAGTATGGCCACGTTGCCGAAAAAGGTTCAGCAGAAGGGCAGCAGAGGCTCGAATTGCGCTTTCATGGCAGCTTTCTCCCTGGAGGAGGTCATCCTCGGGGGCCACAGGACCGTTGGGGTTAGACAGTATCAATTTGGGAGAGTGTGGCGATAAAGTTCGGTGTTTGGTGCTTTGAACATGACCGCCTTTCTTGTAAACAAGCAATTAAGATCGGAGTTTATCATCGAAAATGTTTCTGAAGAATCGATGATAAGATTTGACCTAATCTGGCACCAGAAAAGGGACTTCTGTCAATCAACTCCGACTCACGTCTCTTCGCTTTGAAATCCGTAAAGTTCACACACGTGCCGGATTCCTAGCCAGCTCAACTCCAGGGCCGCCAGCTCATTAGCACCGGGTCAACAATCAGTTCGCTGCGTCGCCGTTGACCGTTACGGGCACAACGTGTCAGTACGCCACTACCCGGTGAGTACCGGTCGTGGAGGTTGATCCCGATATGGAGAGATCGCGCGAGTTCACTCTTTCCCGCTGTTTACATAACCTGAAAAAAACGGGCTCGTCACGTTCAGCTCCACGCTGCGACGATGCCCTCAACTCATCGTTCTCTCTCATTCTCCGTAAAGTTCCAACCTCACACATACATCGACGGAGCCCCGCGGTCAGCGATCCAAAACACAACAACGTGCTGACCGGGGTCCAAAATATTGGTAAACAACGCGGCAGCAACGTCAGCGTACTCCTGCTACCCTTTCCCCCAGCCGAAGCCGTCATCGCCGTAAAACTTCAAAACAACTCCAATGTAAGCAGAGAATCCACGAAAGGCTTCTCACCAACCATGCCTCGTCATCGATTCTTTTTTTGGACGTCCCGAAAAACCGGTTCTGCCCCGGAGAGGAGCGTCGGCGTCGGCGAAAACCACGTTGTCGGTTGATCCCATGTGGCGAAAGTGGCGTGGATCTGTGCGAGTCTGATTATTGGCTGCACCACCGGCATCTCTCGATTCGTTCTACGGTCTGCCCTTTTTTGCTTTACCTTGCATTACCATCAGTGTTCAATCATGACGCGGCGGCAGCGGGAGATTTGCAGAACGATATGTGGAACGCGCGAAAGAAGTGTGCTGGCTAGAAGCGTGCGATATGGGGGATTGGAGTAACCCTTGAATGACCCTTTTTATTATATTTTTTAAGTTTGTTGGAACCTTTTTTTTTAGATTAGTATTTTTTTATTAAAATCAAATTAGAGTTTCACGACCTAATTTCAGTCAAATTTGAAAAGCAGATTGCAAATTAAATGACAAAATGCATTTTTTGATGTTTCATCACCGATATCTTATAAATTCTAAATCTCTTAGACGTAGCTAGGGGGATCATATTTAAGGTCGTCATTTAAAAATAAGACAACATTTTTGTTCTTTTCTTCGATTATCCAAAGTGAAGTGGTCGCATCTTAAATTATTATTTATTATTATGAATGTTTCAACTTAACATAATTTTTTAAAACCTTTGGATTGTTTCGTGAAAAAAATGAAGGGAAACGATTAAATTGTTTAAAACGACAATGAGGAGAATCAGAGCTGTTTGGCGTGTTAATGATTTGATTATTTGGATCTGAACTGCTGTTTCTCAATATTTGAAAAAAATATTTTTGTATGTTAACTTGCTTGCTTATTAGCTACTGTGCTATTTGTTACTAAATGTCAGTTAAAAATACTTTTTATAAGCTGTACATAATTGAAAGTTATAAGGCTGGTACAAATTTTATTTAAAGTTTTTGTTGCCCCCCCCCCCTCCTCCCGAGTTCCGAAAATCGTGAACAAGCGTTCATGAATTTGGGAACTACGAACAAAGTGTTCAAATTCCATGATACGCTTTTTCACGATATTCGGAACACTTTTTTCTCCGTGTGGTCTATTTAAAAAGTACCAATATGTTAACATATCGATAGCGGTGTGCTCTAATGTTCTAACTGAAAATTGGGCCAAAATGAGTTAATGATGCCATCTTTTAGCTTATTAAATTCCCTACAAAACGCTTCTAACAGATCTGAAAAATTCGTTTCCTACGCGGAGATGTCGCCCTGCAACCATTTGTACTAACTGACATTTTCGAATGCATCATGGATGTGCTCTCTTATTTTCCATCATGGCTTGGCCTTTTGAAAACACGCAAATCCATAAAAATACGATTACACTATAATATTATGGTAAATTGCCAGGTGTCCTTACTAGTTTGAGCAATATTATGGAGCACTATTTTGGAAGGCAAATAGCACAAGTGTGCACATTTGGAAGCGAGAAGGAATTATCAATTAGGTGAAGTGTGTTAAAATGGTTTAGTGGAGTAGTTTTTTTTTGTTTGGACGACCCATTGATTAGGATTAGTGTATTAAGGTTCTTTAGGTTAGTTTAAAATGTTGTTACGTAGTTTTCTTTGCATGGATGACCCCTGCAGTTGTACTAAGAGTGCACAACGACTTGAAGAATATTTCAAACTGGACATTTGGGTTGGGCTAAGTTGGCATTGGGTTGGGGAAAATTATTGTTACGTCGTTTTTTTTCATGGACGACCCCTTCAGTTGTGTTAGGAGTGCACATCGATTTGAAGAATGTTTAAAATTGGATTTTTGGGTTAGGCTAAGTGGGAAATGGGTTGGGGAAAATATGTTGTTACGTCGTTTTTTTTTCATGGACGACCCCTACAGTTGTGCTAAGAGTGCACAACGACACTGAGCCCAACCCAAAATCCAATTTCATATTCTTCAAGTTGTTATGCACTCTTAGTTCAACAGAATGGGTCGTCCATGCAAAAAAAAAAAAAAAAAACAACGTAACAACAATTTTCCCCAACCCATTTCCCACTTAGCCCAACCCAAAAGCCCAGTTTGAAACATTCTTCAAGTCGTTGTGCACTCCTGGCACAACTGAAGGGGTCGTCCATGCAAAAAAAACGACGTAACAACAATTTTCCCCAACCTATTACCCACTAAGACCAACCTAAAAGTCAAATTTTAACATTCTTCAAGTCGTTGTGCACTCCTAGCTCAACTGCAGGGGTCGTCCATGCAAAAAAAATGACGCAACAACATTTTTCCCCAACCCATTACCCACTTAGCCCAACCTAAAAGTCAAATTTTAACATTTTTCAAGTCGTTGTGCACTACTAGCTCAACTGCAGGGGTCGTCCATGCAAAAAAAATGACGTAACAACATTTTTCCCCAACCCATTACCCACTTAGCCCAGCCTAAAAGTCAAATTTTAACATTCTTCAAGTCGTTGTGCACTCCTAGCTCAACTGTAGGGGTCGTCCACGCAAAAAAAAAATGACGTAACAACATTTTTCCCCAACCCATTACCCACTTAGCCCAACCAAAAAGTCCAATTTAATATTATTCAAGTCGTTGTGCACTCCTAGCTCAACTGCAGGGGTCGTCCAAGCAAAAAACTACGTAACAACATCTCCCATAGTTGATGTGCACACTTGGCACAACTGTATGGGTCGTCCATACTTAAAAATATTACGTATTTAATTCATTTAGGGCACATTTGTTCTATTCAATACATTCATCGATTCCATTGCATGAGACACACTTGTCCCAACTGCAATTCACCATAAATCTAAATAACGGTTTGTGCCTTGGATACCATTCGTTTTTGAAAGGTCGTATGATATAATTGAAATAAAATAAACTAGCTAAAAGTTTTTACAACATCATTTTCTTATGTTTTTAAGGAATACATCAACCTAGTATTCGTCATAGTTGATGTATTATGGATGGTTTTACAACTATATTCATAAAAAATATAATTTCACTAATTTTTTCATACAGAAATTTTGATTTAAATGCTAATTTTTTCAAAAGGTTAATTTTCCTACCAAATTCCAACTAAAATAAGTGTTTGAAAAAAGTTTTGATATAAAATGTTTTTCTTACGCTTGAATTAACCAACTCGTGAAAAAATAACATTGAAACAACTAATTTGAACTATTTTAACAATAAAATTACTTTGCACGCTTTTGTACCAAAGCCCTGTGCACATTTGTGCTAACTCATACAAATTACCTCCCAAAACACACTTGTGCCAATTGCAAGCATGATTTTTTTTCGTATTTTCTCTGCCAAAAATTTTCTAGCATTTCAAAAGTTTTTATATTTCACAATGTCTTTAAGTAATGTCAGGTGCATACTTTAAAATTGTTACAACAATTGTTTGTCGAATAGTTTTCCAGAAACAGTAATTCAAAGTTAAAAAATCGATTTTCTCGCAACTACCAAAATGTCAGTTAGTATAAGAGAGCACACCGCTATCGAATATGTTAAAATTTAAATAAAATGTGTCTCACAAGGTATATGATTTTGTGAAGCAATCATTGAATTCTATGTTGCCAATCACTGATTAATGATGACTTTCAATACTTTACAAGGACGAGGAAAATCGCTACCTTAAAGTACCAACACGTGCAGGTTACTATTCTTATCAACTTGTAGATGGAATTTTGTGATAATTTGTACCTACATGAAGCAAAATTTATAGAGTCTAAAGAAAAATCATGACAATGATGGAGCCAAAAAAACTTAAAACCTTTAAAAATGCATATAAATACGAGGTCATGTAAATACAAAATTTCAAAATTGTCTCTAAAATCATTAGAAACAGGTTTCATAAAAGTATCAATTTAAGTGTCTCCCAAAACCATTTTTGTATGTGCTACATTGAAGTAGTTTTCGCTTTGCAAAATAAAATCTCAAAAGTACTCGAATCACTCAGGTTTATGGTACTCAATACACCTATGGTATAGTTTTATAGAATACATTGTAAAAAAATGCAAATAAACGAAAAGGGGATAAGAAATTATATAAAAGGCTAAAAAGTATGAAGATTCAAAAAAACTTACCATAATAATAACAAAAACGTTGAAAAGAAAATAAATCAATAAAAAAAAACGTTTTATTTTTCGTAGAACAAAACTTCCATCGCTTCTCTCAAATTATTGGATATGATTATTGTCCGTTTCTTTCAAAGGTACATACCGCGCGGCATTTCAGAATATGCCGAAGACATTGTTGCCAGCGATTTTCTGCACTTTTGGTGCAATATAGAACATATCTGGCAACAATGCCAGGCGATTCGAAGAAGAAGATCAACAAAAACAAAACGCGCAGTATGGGATTTGACAGCACGCATTTGCCGAAAGTGCGGCGCGTCGTTTCGAGGCTGGTTTGCCGCGTGTCTTTCTCGGGAATACGCGCAATAATGGAATTAAGATGTGTTTATCATTTAATCGTGAATATTTTGCAAAAACATTCTCATACATCTTTATTTATTTTTAGATCCATTTTTTAAAGACAAACAAGAAAAAAATATTTAGAATGTTAAGACTTGTATTTAAAATGCTTTAAAGAAAAATATTTTATCGTGGTATTGGGAATTTCAAAAGATCATAATTTCGTTCGAATGAAATAAATTGAAAAATAATTAAAACAGCTGAAATGGAAGACTAGTTAAATAAGAATATGCTTCTTTGCTTGATCTATTGACAAATTATTAACAATTTTTTTTTCTTTTTATTCCAGGTACTTAAACGTTTCAGTCCAAAACTCTACAGGTTGTGTATCAAGAAATCTTCAGCAAATTGAAACTGAATCCAATGGTAATACGCTTGTTTTTCTTATGTAATTTCAAGTAAAATAGTCTATTTTTGTCCAAAATTCATAGTTTAAGGATATTTAAGGATTAATGAGTAAAATGATAAAGAGATATTGGGTAAATTTTAAATTTTTTATTTGTTATTTTTGTAATTGAATTCAAATTAAAAATTAAATTGATCTAAAAGATCTTAGAGTAAATTTTAGAAAAAGGGAATTTAAAACAAAAAAAAATATTTCGTAATTCGAGTATCCGAAAATCTTTTGGATTAACGAAACTGGACTGTTAATATTTTAATTTTTGCTTAAATAAAAGGATGTTTTACGTTAAAAAAAAAATAAGGACTGGGAGAATCACATCGTCGTAATTCTTTGAATTTTGATTAGGGTGACAACAAAACAAATCGACCTCATTGATATCCACTAATTTGATTCCTTAGGGAAAAATAAGTAACTGTGAAAATTTTAACGAAGTCGGTTAACCGACCCTTTTTATCGTTTAAAGTTGGTGAAAATAATCTTTTCATGCAAAATCGTCTTCTTTAAATCACTGATAACTTGCCAGGGTTAACCCGGATCGTTTTGCCGTCTTGGGCAAAGTTGTTTCTATACAGTTTTGCTTAACGATATCTATTAGGATGGGTACGTTTTTCAAAAAGTTCTCGGATCAAGTTTTAGTATGGTTCCCCTTGAAGGGCATGCCCATAGGGACTTTCATGCCAAATATCAGCTCATTTGGTTGTAAACTGGCTGCGCGCATCAGGGTTAAAGTTTACATGGGAATTACTATGGGAAATTGGAACTTTTTGTTCAAACGCTCCTACAGGTCTGGGAAAATCACGCGCCAACTTCTGGTATGGTCAGGCCTATGGGGAACGGTCTGTAGAACACTTTTCCCGAAGAGAGCATATGGATTCGTTGTCCCTAGACCTGGCGCATCGGCAAACAATCCGATGTCTCCGGAATCAACGGTTTTCCCTGAAAAAGCATCAAATTTTTCTTAGCATGCTATGAAAGCTTGATGAACACCGCGACGCCATACGTCAGGCACCTACCACGGGTGAGAAACGGCTGGAATATTCAATTGCTAACCTTTTTTTTAACTAGAAAATGATCATTTCGAGTAATCCTGATATTATTTAGTCGAATTCAGAATCCTTGCATAGCAAATTTAGATTTTTTTTTGCAAATATTTCAACCACGT
>NC_051863.1:145982533-145992533 GCF_015732765.1 Culex quinquefasciatus | reverse complement strand
GAAAGGAGTACTACAACTCGGACCGAACCACGTAGCCTAGTGGTAACGCTTCCACCTCGTAAGTGGAAGATCGGAGTTCAAATCCTGGCATGGGCCAACACAACTGGTGATCTTTTACCTTCTGATGTCACAAACTGGACCTAATGTCATATAAATTCAAGGAAAGGCTTTTCCAAAAATTTACTATTGCTTTGTTTTTGTATTTTATTTTGCAATTTTGCTATGCAACAAATAAAATTGTAATATAAAAATGTTAAAAAAAAATTATCGTCAGCAGGGGTGATATTGAGCCATAGAAGTAAGATTAAGTCAAATAAGCAAATTACATAAATGGAATTTCGCAAAACAATATTTTCATAACATAATTCAAAGTTGATGTCCCAAAAATTATTCAACTTCATTTTTCGATGTAAAATCCAATTTGCAATTAAAAATTACTACAGTGAAATTTTGAACTTTTTTGAAAATAGTCGCAGTTGTTTTTTTTTAAATTAGTGCCCATGTTTGCCCACTCTTTAAAAATATTTTTGAAGCGCTTGGAAAATTATCTATATTTCGCTTATTTAAACTTTGTTGATACGACCTTAAGTTGATGAGATATTGCCATGCAAAGATTAAATAACAGGAAAATTGATGATTTTTAAGTCTCACCCAAACCACCCACCATTTTCTAACGTCGATATCTCAGCAACTGATGGTCCGATTTTCAATGTTAAAATATGAAACATTCGTGAAATTTTCCGACCTTTTCGAATACAATATTTTCAATTTTTAAATCACGACTAACAATTCAAAAGGGCGTAATATTGAATGCTTGGCCTTTTTGAAATGTTAGCCTTGATTTTAATGATGAATGAAATGAAAATGTTGTTTTCGAAAAGATAGGCAAATTTCACGCATGTTTCATATTTTAACATTCGAACCATTCGTGCTGCAATATCGACATTAGAAAATAGTGGGTAGTTTGAGTGAGACTTAAAAATCATCAATTTTCTTGTTTTTAAATCTTTGTATGGCAATATCTCTGCAACTAAAGATCGTATCAACAATGTTTAAAAAAGCAAAATATAGAGAATTTTCTCAGCTTTTTACAAGTAATGTGAGCAAACATAAGAACTAATTTTAAAAAATGAATAACAGTGACTTTTTAAAAAAAGATACCTAAAAATGACTATAACTTGAAAACGGTCCAAATTTCACTAAAGTACTCTTTAATTGAAAATTTTATAAATCCGTATTGATTAAAAAATTCACTTCTCGGTCAATGATTTTTTGCAAGTTCTGGAATTTTTTGAAAAGTCCCCTAAAACATATCAGAAAAAAAATAATATTAGTGTGTTTTTTTGCAAATCAAGTTTTTGTGACAAAAAGTAAAATTAAAAATCACCAAATTTGTTTTTACCGTGTATAATTTTTTTCAGTGTAGTCCTTATCCAAACCTACAACTGATTGATTTCGTAGAGAATTGCTCTTAAGTAAACTCACCGTTCAAATCAATAATATATTGAAGAATATTACTTCTCAATGCTAGTGCTGAAAAGTTCAACTTTTCAGCACCCATTTCAGAGAGGTATTAATTTTCTGTTCTCTTATTTTCGGTAGAGAAAAGTAGGCCATTCTTCGTTTGAGAATGACAGGAAAAGTTGGTTGTTTCACGACGGAATGGAAAAAAAAATCGGTAAACTTTAATCATCAAATAAAATTTTATTTAAACATTACCTTAGTACACGACAACTTTTTAAATGCATACATTTGGTACAGGTACTTTGTTGAATATTTTCATTTTTCAATATAGTTTTAAAAATTTGGCACATACTAACTGTAAGCGAAGCATTGATTTCTATTAAGTTTCTTCCAGTTTTTTCAAACTCAAAATAATTAAAAGATAGTTTTCTTTTGTGGAATTATTAAAAATTGCATAAGCAAAAAATAAAAATCTTCAAAAAATGTTATTGTAAGGGGTGATATTGGACCTAAGTTAGATTTGTTCAAATAAGCAAGTCACATTTATCGCATTAAGATGGAATTGCGCAAAATAGCATTTTTGTAAAATAATTTTAGTCAAAATTTAATGAATGCAGAATTGTATGCAACAGATCGTTATTTTCTCTTTAAAATTTAATCGAGCTTGAAATATTTTTATCATGTTGCTTGCACATATTTATGTCAGTTCGTGATCAAAATTTGATTCGCTTACTGTTTTCATTATTTTAATGCTATAGATTTTACCATAATTCAAATACTAAAATTCATTGTTTTTAAAAACAAGGTAATTCGTAAAAAAAAATAATGAAAACGTTTCTTTTTGCATAAGTACTAATGCTCAATCCAATTCAACGAAACTTTTTTGCGGTTAACTTTACGCAGTTGGCCTGGCCGTTTAGAAAAGAAGGATGCTTTTGAAAGGATGGCTACGCTGAGGTAAAATTAAGCATGGTTTGATTAGAATACTACTACTCGTTTTTTTTTGTTGAAATAATACAGTACTCAATCAAACCTTTAAAACATTTTTAATGAAATTGAAGAAAAAATTATCAAATTACTGAAATTCTTGTTTACTTAATAATTTCAAAGATCTTTCTATGTTTGAAACAATGCAAAATCTGGCAGAAATTTTGAAAAATAATATGCTCAAAGAATCAAAAAAATCATTCAAAATCAAATCAAATTATTCGCTCTACAGCATTGCTTTGGCGTTCTCGATTCCTATTCGAAACCAGGTGTCCGAAGGATTGATTGTTGAGGCAATTGCAAACCTCTTTTTACACCATAGCTTCCATCCACCCCGGGATTCAAACTGACGACCTTTGGATTGTTAGTCCAACTGCCTACCAGCGACTCCACCGAGGCAGGACTCATGATATAATTTGAAAAAAGTTCTAGAATCAGCCTACGCTTAAAAAACTGATGATTAAACAGAATGATAGAGTTGGTTCATAATGAACAATATTTTAAAAGTATTTTTAATCTGTTTTATTAACACTCATAACTTTAAATTTTGAAAATAAATTTACTATTCTTAGTGAAAAATGTTTCAAAGAGAGTATTTAACTAATCTTTTTGATCAGTTTTTATAGATACAGTTTAATTATTTTAAAAACGACGCTACAACACTTTTCTACCAAGAAGTATTCCATATATTTTTCATTAAAAAAATAAATTTAAAGCGGTTAAATGCATCTTCGAATGATTCTCGGCACCTTTCTTATTGCGTAACTAAATGCAATTAATGCGATGACATTTATTCCACCTTTACAAAGTAGTAAAGGTCTTCAAACCCGTTCTTTCGCACTGCATCAGTTCTACTCCCGAATTCAAAGTGTTCACACATCTGCTTAGAATCGCTCTCAAAAATTAAAAAAAAAAGTGAAAATGCCCACCATCCACCTCCAATCTTCAGACGGTCAACTATTCCCCATCGAGGTTGCTGTAGCAGTCAAGTGTTCCGGCATGCTCCGGAACATGCTGGAGGATCTGGGCATCGACGAAACCACCACTTCTGGAGAGCAACCCGTAATCCCTGTACCGCAGGTCAATTCGGCCATCCTGGGAAAGGTTCTTCAGTGGGCAAATTACCACAAAGATGACGACGACGTGGAACTGGCCGAGGAGGAGGAATTCCAAAGCAAGGAGAAACGAACGGATGACATCGGATCGTGGGACGCGGACTTCCTGAAGGTCGACCAGGGAATGCTGTTCGAGGTGATGCTGGCCGCGAATTACCTGGACATGCGGGGACTGCTGGATGTGGCGTGTAAGACTGTGGCGAATATGATCAAGGGGAAGAATGTGGAGGAAGTAAGGCAGACGTTTAAAATAACGAATGATTTCACGGCTGGCGAAGAGGAACAAGTCCGATTGGAGAACGAGTGGTGTGAGGAAAAGTGAGGTCAATTGTTTTGGATTGGTTGTTGAATAAATAGTTAAGAATTGTAACCAAACCGTCGTGGTCATCATCATTCGCCAGCAAACCGAACGCAATCGATAACTCCCGGAAAATTGCACCTCCAGCACACTTTGGGTCAAACCGAGAAATTTGACGAAACCAATCTAAATTACAAAGGCCCTTCGCTGCCTGTCTGGGTCGCCCGGAAGAGGGCTCGACTTAACAACTCATTCATGCTGTGCGACAGTGGTGAGCTGCAAATTCCCACCAGCAGAATCGCTTGTGATTGTGGAAGCCCTGGAAACGCTAGACCACACGGCAGAGTCAACGCCATCGCCGGGGTAGGATCGTATTGCACTGCTGCTGGCTCTGCACACGTTCTGGTGGGCAGTTGTTCTACCGATTCGATTCATCACCGGAGGATCCCTCTCACACATACACAGTTTCATTCATCAATTCCGCACTGGTACCTGCTGATGGGGTCTTTGTGAAAAATTGACATTAAAATTCTTAAAAAGGAAATATAAGAAGAAAGTGTAGCATTTCATTACCATTTGTTAATTTTATTTGTATGTTAAGAAAATTTTTATTTAAGCTATTCATTAGCCTGAAAAATACTAAATTTCAAAATTGAATCCCCAGAGAACAACCGGAGAGGATAGTGAAGAGGACAAGTGAAAAAAAAACCCCGATCCCACTTCTGACGCCGGCCTCTCCCAGGGAAACATGTACGGCTTGCACCCAGTCACTCAATCATTTCACGTGGGATTGAACAGGTGAATCGGTGGAACAGTCAACGGAGAGGGGGTGAACATTCTGCGCTCGTGTGAATTGACGTGACGTCCGCCACCGGGGAGCAATCCATCCAACGGGAGATTTTACATTTGTAACGCCCGTTTTTCCAGCGCACAAATTCCATGCCTCGAAATTGAAGTCTTGGATTGGCAACTCTTTTTACTTTTGTTCCACCGTAATTCTCGATGGTGAAACAAGAACGTAACGTTCATTGCCCTTGCACTCTCTAGAGGAGGGAATCGGATGACGGCAACAATAGAGCCAACCCCCAACCTGCTGCAGCTGACTGGAAGTGGCTTTTGAATCCCCAACAGCCAGACAGAGCTGTACTTGCACGAGAAGCTTGCCAGAAGCGGCTTGACTGGAGGACGAGCGATGACTTCTGGCAAAAAGTAGAGCGGGCCCACTCCTGACTGGTAGTATTGGGTCGAATGAAAACGAGAGCCGTATGATGACTTTTAAAGAACGTTCTGTTGAGCGATTAGTTACACTGAAGTCTCGATTTTTTTTGTAGTGAAAGCACATAGATTAAATACATTGCCCCACTGAAGGTAGTCTTAATTAAAGATAACTATAAGTGAACTTCATTTGCACAGCTGAACCACAGCGAAACATTCCCAAGCCATACCTTTTCCAATTAGGGAGACCTGATTTCCAGCTTGAGCAGCTATCGATTAGCACCTTGCCAGTAGTCTCCTTCTTCCTACTCCTCCCTGTATCTATACCTTAAAGTTTCTCATCAAATGACGGAAGTAACTGTACCATCTTGGCATCCTGAAGCTAGCTGAACCCCGTAGCTGAAGAAGCCACGTACATCGCTTCGTGCATCGCAGAACATCGCACTACGGGGCTGTTGGCGATGCAATCTATCCAATTTACGTATCTGTGTAAATGGGTAACGCAAATGAAGCTACACCATGTTGTTGCCTATATGTTTGTGTTACATTGCATCTTGGGACACTTCCTCTGCCCTCCCGAAGGGTGTCTGGATGATAGGCAGTGTTGGGAAAAGCAGCATTCAAAGCACAATAAACCTAAAGAACCTGTTATTATTATTGGGTAATTCTCCGCCAAATCACACAGTAGTTGCCCCGACCCCTCTTGGATTTGCGTGAAACTTTGTTCTAAGGGGTAACTTTTGTCCCTGATCACGAATCCGAGGTCCGTTTTTTGATATCCGTGACGGTGGGCGACCCTCCATTTTTGAACATGCGAAAGAGGTGTTTTTCAATAATGTGCAGCCTGAAACGGTGATGAGATAGACATTTGGTGTCAAAGGGACTTTTATGTAAAATTAGACGCCCAATTTGATGGCGTACTCAGAGTTCCAAAAAAACGTATTTGTCATCGAATAAAACACTAGAAAAGTGTTTTTACTTTTTTAGTGTTTTTTTTCGATGAAAAATACGTTTTTTCGGAATTCTGAGTATGTCATCAAATCGGGCGTCTAATTTTACATAAAAGTCCCTTTGACACCAAATGTCTATCTCATCACCGTTTCAGGCTGCAAATTATTGAAAAACACGTCTTTTTTCGCATGTTCAAAAATGGAAGGGGTCGTACCGCCCCTCCGTCACGAGATATCAAAAAACGGACCTCGGATTCGTGATCAGGGACAAAAGTTACCTCTTAGGACAAAGTTTCACGCAAATCGAAAAGGGGTCGGGCAACTTTTCCCGATTTCGTGTGAGTTGGTAGAGAATTACCCAGTTTATTTTTGACACTTTACCATATTTTGGCATTCGTGTCATAAAAAAAGCCTGTTTTAAAAATGCGAAAACTAAAAACTCAGAAAAATATATTTTTTACATGAACAACAAATTGGTCATGTTTGAAAGAATGCTAAATTTCATAGCATGTTTAAAAAGCCAATTCAAACAAACTAATATAAATTATGTTTTGTAAAAAAAATCAATGCATTCACAAATAACTGTTGATGTTCGTAAGAAAGTAGAAAGCTCAGAGGAAGAAATGAACATCATCTTCCTGTTTATTTAATTTTTCAGTTTAATTTGGTTTCATTTCCAAGTTCTATTCAAATTTATGAAAAAAACATTTAGCATTTTTTTTTAGTTTTTTTGGCTCAAAAAAAAACATTCTGCAGTTTTATTGGAAAGGGTCCTATAAACTATTGTCTTTTATATGTTTATAGGACCTATTCAAAAAAAATAAAATCTAGAAGCTTTGTTCTTATCCCCTATAACCAATTCTTTGAGATTTCGGTCATTCGATTTTTTTGTATTTTTTAATCCGGCTGAAACATTTTTGGTGCCTTCGGTATAAAACCTTATTAGAAAAATTTAAACACAATCCACTCGACGCCGTGCCTTCCGATCAACGATGATATAGGAAGGGCTTTGAAAATCACAAAAGAAATCCCTTTTCACTCCGAATATTTTTTACGACCACGCCCTCCCTTTGTCAATTATGCATTGATGACGCTGCATTTTCAGAGGGTAATTTTCTCCTCGCAGCACACAATACACGACAAAAATGCGAAACAAAAGGCACACACACAAAAAAAAATCACTTTTCACTCGGAATATTTTTTACGACCACGCGCTCCCTTTGTCAATCATGCACTGATTTATCACTAAAACTCAATTTGCAAAAAAAAACACTATTTTTAATTTTTTTATTTTTTTTATATGTTTTTGAGGACATAAAATGCCAACTTTTCAGAAATTTCCGAGTTGTGCAATACATAAATCATTGAGTGAGTTATGATTTTTTTAGTCAATACTGATTTAAAAAAAAATCGAAATATTGGTCGCAAAAATTTTTCAACTTCATTTTTCGATGTAAAATCAAATTTGCAATCAAAAAGTACTTTAGTGAAATTCTGATAAAGTGCACCTTTTTCAAGTTAAATCCATATTTAGGTGACTTTTTTGAAAATAGTCGCAGTTTTTCATTTTTTAAAATTGGGGCACATGTTTGCCCACTTCTGAAAAAAATATTTTTGAAAGGCTGAGAAAATTCTCTATATTTTGCTTCTTCGGACTTTGTTGATACGACCTTTAGTTGCTGAGAGGTTTAAAAACAGGAAAATTGATGTTTTTTAAGGCTCACCTAAACAGCCCACCATTTTTCAATGTCGATATCTCAGCCGTGGGTCTCGTGGCGCAGGGGTAGCGGCTTCGGCTGCCGATCCCGATGATGCTATGAGACGCGGGTTCGATTCCCGCCTTATCCACTGAGCTTCTATCGGATGGTGAAGTAAAACGTCGGTCCCGGTTTCTCCTGTCTCGTCAGAGGCGCTGGAGCAGAAATCCCACGTTAGAGGAAGGCCATGCCCCGGGGGGCGTAGTGCCAATAGTTTCGTTTTTCATCTCAGCAACTAATGGTCCGATTTTCAATGTTAAAATATGAAACATTTGTGAAATTTTCCGATCTTCCCGAAAAAAATATTTTTATTTTTTTTTTAAATCAAGACTAACATTTCAAAAAGGCGTAATATTGAATGTTTGGCCCTTTTAAAATGTTAGTCTTGATCTGAAAATTTTGAAAGTATTGTTTTCAGAAAGATCGGAAAATTTCACGAATGATTAATATTTTAACATTGAAAATCGGACCATCAGTTGCTGAGATATCGACGTTAGAAAATGGTGGGTTGTTTGGGTGAGACTTAGAAAACATCAATTTTCCTGCTTTTTAAACCTTTGCATGGCAATATCTCAGCAACTAAGGGTCGTATCAACAAAGTTCAATAAAGCATAATAGAGAATATTCTCAGCTTTTCAAAAATATTTTTTTCTGCGACTATTTTTTTTTTTAAATTCTAAATATAACTATATCTTGAAAACGGTGCACTTTATGAAAATTTCACTCGAGTACTTTTTGATTGCAAATTTGATTTTACATCAAAAATGAAGTTGAAAAATTTTTGTGACCAATACCTCGATTTTTTTTAAAAATTAGTGTTGATTAGAAAATTCATTTTTTGCACAACCTGGTAATTTCAGAAAAGTTGGCATTTTATGTCCCCTAAAACATATTAAAAAATAGTGCTTTTTTGCAAATCTAGTTTTAGTGACAAAAAGTTAAATTAAAAATCCCCAATTTTTTTTTACCGTGTGTCATTTTTTTCAGTGTAGTCCTAATCCATACCTACAACTTTGCCGAAGACATCAACTCGATCAAAAAATTCCTTCAAATGATACAAATTTTTGAATTTTCATATATCATTTTTGTATGGACAGCTGCCAAATTTGTATGGAAAATTATATGGAGAAACTAATGATGCACAATGGCTACTTTGGGCCAAAAAAGTTTCAGCCGGATTAAAAAATACAAAAATTAAAATTCAAAAAGCAGATCGATTTCGTAGAGAACTGCTCAAAGATGATGTGCATGCTTTTGCATGCGATTTTACCATCAATTTCTTTTTGCTGTGAAGGTAAAAACTGACGAAAATAATTGAACCCGCATTGTTTTGACCACTGATTCGGGCAAATGATTTTTTTATTCGGGCAAACGAGTTTCGGTAAAACGACCCACACTTCATTAAAATTATGTCACATTTAATTCACCTGAAATCCTCACTTTTGCCACAATTTTGTTGCAAAGCTGTTGCAGACTGATTTTGCCATGACTGACGTTCATTCCGCGCCCTTTATTATTATTATTAGGATGTGTGTTTGTGTGTGTGTGTTTCCCACCTTAAATGACGAGTAACGCGTCAACTTTCCTTCTGGCATCTCGACTGATCGAAGTTTTTTTTTCTCCGCAAGATCCTTGCCACGATACGCGACCTAGAATCGCCTTCGATGACGAACGGTGTGGAACGTTGCAGGGCTTCTCCGAGTTGTAATTTCTCGTGTTGGAGAAGATGAATTTATGTATGAGCTGATGCTGGTGTGTCGGAGAAAGTGCGCACAGGGGAGGCGAAAATTACATACTATGGAGATAACGAAGATGGGTGCTGGGTAAACACACAGGGGTGTGTTTATTCGAATTTTGAACATTTGAAAACATGACTGGTTCGATAATGTGACTGATGATGCCAACAGATGGGAGAGGTTATCTTATCTATTTTGGAACAATACTTTTCCATAACTTCGTAGCCGGCCGAATGATGATTTGATTGGTTGCACGCGTTCTAACACAACTTGATCAACCTGGTTCACGTCTAAATCTCAAATTCTCTCCAAATCAACTGTGCAAACACCACAGGTTATCAAATTTCACCGCCACAAAATTAAATCCACTTTCAAACGTTGAGAGTTCAAACGCGAGTAGTTCAAGCTACCCTCCAGAACCAACTCGAAAAAAAACCCTTTCTTCTCAGAATCCACCCCTTGTCGGCGCGATAGGGGT
>NC_051863.1:145975033-145977533 GCF_015732765.1 Culex quinquefasciatus | reverse complement strand
ACTTCACAAAGATTTCGTTTCTTTGAATTTTGTGTACAACTTTGTCAGTCTAATTGAGACATCATGTTCACCAATCAAATTTTAACAACAAGATTTCAAATACACGATAAGGAACCCCAAATAAATCGTTCTTGTTCAAAAACCCCCCAAAAAACAAACCCAACCAACCCCCGCTATCGTTGCGGCTTCCCAACACGCTGTCAATTTTAATTTGGAAAACAATTCGACCTGTCAGAAGTTGCGCTTCTGAGCGTGTTGCCCGCGTTAATAAAATATGTGAACACGAGTCGCTCAAGACTTTCGCCGGGCGGAACAGAACGTCTGGATTTGCACGTGATTGGTTCACCTGCTGTTCGAACATAACCTAGCTCTTTCTCGTACGGAAAACATGACCCAGCCCGGGCGAACACGGTGGTTTGTGGTGGCGCCGAAAACAACTGTCAGTTTGGATTTCCAAATTAATTGAGCGGTCGTCGTGTGGCTCATCAATCGTCCACTGCTCTTGAACTATTTGCGAGGGGAGTTTCTGTCCGAACAATACTGCGGTGTGCGATAATAATTTGGTACATTGGTTGGAACTTTGGACCGGGGACTGGGTCGGGGACGGCATGATTACGCTTGTTCTCTAATTGTGGAACGATTAATCATAATCGCTCAATCCCAGCTGTGGTGGTGGTGACGAGGGCGCGTGCCAACGCGCGTTGTTGATTTTTTGACACCGCGGTTAGAGAGGTTCTAAATTGGATGATTAAGATGTAGATTTGAAGCCGGTGGAGTCTACACTTTATGGGAGTCAGAATTGTTTTTTTTTTTTTATTAAAATGAGCATTTGACGTAGTTGTTTAACAGGTCAGGAAACAAAAAACACACACACACAATCACACAAAATAACACAAAATCACACAAAAATCACACAAAAATCATACAAAATCACACAAAATCACAAAAAAATTACATAAAATCACATAAAATCACACAAAAATCACCAAAAAACACCAAAACCAACACAAAAATCAACAAAAATCACACAAAACCCCACAAAATCACATAAACTCACACAAAATCACGCAAAAATCACAAAAAATCACACAAAATCACAAAAAAATCATGCAAAATCACACAAAATCACAAAAAAATCAAACAAAAATCACACAAAATCTCACAAATCATACAAAATCTCACAAAATCATACTAAATCACACAAAATCACACAAAAATCACACAAAATCACACAAAAATCACCCGAAAAACACACTAAATCACACAAAACCACACAAAATCACACAAAATCATACAAAATCTCATAAAATCTCACAAAATCATACAAAATCACACAAAATCACACAAAAATCACCCAAAATCACACAAAATCACACAAAATCACATAAAATCACACAAAATCACACAAAATCACACAAAATCATACAAAGTCACACAAAATCACAAAAAAGTCTAAATAAATCATTAAAATACAAAATCACACAAAAGTTACACAAAATCTTACAAAATCATACAGAATCACACAAAATCACACAAAATCACACAAAATCACACAAAATCACACAAAATCACACAAAATCACACAAAATTACACAAAACCTTACAAAATTATACAAAATCACACAAAATCACAAAAAATCACACAAAATCACACAAAATCACACAAAATCACACAAAATCACACAAAATCACACAAAATCACACAAAATCACACAAAATTACACAAAATTACACAAAATCACACAAAATCACACAAAACCATACAAAATCTCACAAAATAACACAAAATCACACAAAATCACACAAAATCACACAAAATCACACAAAATCACACAAAATCACACAAAATCACACAAAATCACAAAAAAGTCTAAATAAATCATTAAACATGCAAATCCAAACCTATGAGGATTGATCCCGAGCGAGCATTATGGATAACGTGACAGGACAATGACGGCTTTTATGATGAAGATTTTGAAAATAAAGTTTTTTTTTTCTGTTGCATGATGCAGTTGCATACCATTGCCGCACATCCTCAAACGACGTTTGCAATTTAACAATTGCCAGCATTGATTGTGGCAAAGCAACGAATGTAGCTCTTTGCGTCCGAAACCGAACGCCAACAAACAGAACCAAAGAAAATCAAAACACTCGAGTGGTTCAAGATTTTCGTTTTTTTTTCTGCGAAAATCGTGTGTCAATCATCATTCTAAAGCCGGTCAAATTCTGATAACCCTCGACTGACAATGTGTTTTTTTATGTTTAAAATTTTGAAATATTATTGAATTTCTCTTTATTAATAATTTTTTCAATTCAGTATTCGTTACAGTTTGACAAAATTCAAAGTTTTTTTTTAAACTTAAGAATGAATCAAAAAAGGAAAGAGATGGTCTAAACCTTCGTGACGATGAGCCAACAAAAAAACGCCTTTCCAAAGACACATGAGCGTGCGATTCATCTTCATCATAAATGAGCAAACTGAGATGAGATGAGATGAAAA